>NW_010226113.1:0-7733 GCF_000690775.1 Eurypyga helias
GGTAAACACAGTGATGTGTAGTGACAGCCAGAGTGACCCCAGAGCATGTTCACCTGTGTGAAGTGAGGCTGTATCTACAAAATTATGGGTTTATCCTGGAAAACTGTTTTTTCAAACTCAGAGATCAGAATAAAGAAACAAGTCAACCTGAAACTCCTATCACACCTTTCAGACACTAACAGAATATTATGATCCCTTATGTAATGAATAATTATTCGGTACAAATGGGATTTGGGAAGTATAATATTTTCTTTCTCCATAGTTTTTGTAATAACTTGTGTTCTTACTAAGAAAAATAAAGTAAAACAGAAGGCAAGCAGAAGAATGAACCACAATTTTAGGTAGGTTTGACAATAAAAACCTATAAGAAGACTTAAAGAGCTGAATCTGTTTGACTTATCCAAAACAAGATTCAAATGAGAGATGACTACATTAGATATTTACCATTATGCTTGCTATTTTCTACTGTATGTCAGCCCTTGAAAATAAGGTGCTGGAGCAGTGATTCCCCTGCAGCCCGTGGTGAAGACCATGGAGCGGCAGGAGGAAGACAGCGGGGCAGAGATCCACCTGCAGCCGGTGGATGACCCCACACCCTGAGGGAGGCTGTGACCCCATGGGAAGCCTGTGTCAAAGAAGGGTCCTGTCAGGACCTGGACCTGTGGAGGGAGGAGCCCAGGCTGGAGCAGTTTGTTCCTGAAGGACTGTGTCCTGTGGGAGGGACCCCACACTGGAGCAGGGGCAGAGGGTGAGGAGTCATCCCCCCTGAGGAGAAAGGAGCAGTAGAGAAAACATGTGATGGACTGACTCCAAACTCTATTCTCCTTCCCCCTGCGCTTCTCAGGAGAAACAGAAGGGAAGATGAGCCTCAGAAGAATGGGAGGGGTGGGGTAGAGGGAAGGTATTTTAACATTCAGTTTTTATTTTCTCATTATCTTACTTTTATTTTACTGGTAATAAATTAAATTGATTTTGCCCAAGTCAAGTCTCTTTTTGCCCATGACAGTAGTTGGTGAATGATTTCTTCATGCCCTTATCTTGACCCACGAGCCTTTCATTATATTTTCTCTCCCCTGTCCAGCTAAGAAGGGGAGTGATGGAATGGCTTTGGTGGGACCTAGGGTCAACCTGCCACAGGTAGATTTGGTGAGGACCAACTAACACACTGACATCCTAACAAGTTAACAGCGCAAGTGATGAAATTTTGGAACCTGTGTTCAGGTAGGGTTATCATTTAATTCACTGGTAAAAACAACCTTCCCCCCCCAACCTTAGCCCAAATGTATTGCTACTGCTCTTAAGACTTAGAATGCATTACCTTTTTTTCTTTTTTTTTGTATGCACATATCTTGCTTTGGTGTTATTAAATATGGTCTCACCTCCTAATTGACAAGTCTTACTGAAACTTTTAGGAGAACAAGTTTTCTTCAAATAATTTTTAATTTCCTCCAATAATTCTTGGTTTTAACCAGACTGAGGAAATGTAATATTTTTCTCACCAGCCTAAACTGGTACTTAGGCATGAAATCATTTCATCCCCTTTTCAACTCAGGGAGCTCTTCCTGGCACCAATAAAAAAAGAAGAGATACAGCATACCAGTCCTCCTGTGGGAGTAATTTTGGATCATTTCTAGCCTTCAAATATACTCACTGGGTATTTGCTTAAAAAATGCAATTTATTTGGAAACTGTTTTTAATCTGCAGACAAGGTCGTATGTCACTGCATCAGCTACTGACTGTTGCTGAGTCACAGAGCAAAGAAAGTAGCTCACTCCTCACTGCAGGATCCTGCCTGGGACTGCTGAACTATTTGCACTTCTGAGTGCAATGGGACTAGAATATGATGCGAGACTGGTGTACAAAGTACAGTTTGTGTGTGTAAGGTAAAAAAGAAAAACAGTAGAGTTGGACGTAGCATAGGCACACCCCACGATCCTTGATGAGGCTGTGTGTCTCACAAGTGCAGCTGGCACTGGATTTGCACCAATATGGGTATTGAGGTGTTTGATATCTCATAGTGTCTCATTATCAGTAATGAGGCCATTAAGAGAGAGACTGTTCTGCCAGGTGGCTCCACAGTTGACAGATTTTCTTTATTTAATAAGTAGGAAAAATTACTTTTGATGTTCGGAGAAATAGGAAGGCCAAAAGGGAGGCTTTTTGCAGTTAGAGGTGAGCTACAACTGTAATACGCAGTCTCCACTAAAGACAAGGAATAAAGTACTTGTCAATGCAAAGCAGAGGTCCACAGTTTTTGGAGGTGTGTGTTAGCCATGAGAGACAGTGCACTTGAAAGAGCAGGCAGAAATGTTAAAGCAGAGAGAGAAGAGGGACCAGCATCTAGAGGACGTGAGAAAAAGGGACTGCAGACACTTATCAAAGAGGAGGAAGCAAATCAGTGGAGGAAATGCACAATATACCATTTTTCAAACCCAGAAGTGTTGCTCAGTGCCTTGGGTGTCTTCACCTTTTTAAAGCTGAGAGTTTTAACTGCAGTTCTGTAGCCTGCCTTTTCCTTCAAGCTCTGCAATGTTTCACCCAAGCTGCTGTAGCAGTGATTTTCCCTTGTTCTCGTGCTGTTATTCTCATGCTATTATTCTCAAGGCCTTGTTCCTGCAAACCCCAACAGCACTGTCATAGCAGGTTTTCTTAGGAAAAAAATTGCTCCCAGTATCAGAATCACCCTTTTCCTTTCCCTGCTTTTTGATTGTAGCATTCAGGTTATGTTATGAGGATGTAATAACATGCAAACACATACCTTACCAATGTCCCAGTCTGCATCACCAGCAACAGGTGAAAGCTTGCTCCAGCCAGCACTAACAGCACCAGAACCAACAACCAATATAAAGGTCAGGCAGTCCTGATAAAAGTGATATAGTCCCTGTGGAAAGATTGCTAAGTTTTACCTGCTGTGCTGGGGAGGAGCCCAGGGCAGATGTTCATTAAGGATGACAATTGCTTCTCTTCCCAGGTTGCCCCTGGGGAGAGTTTTCTTTTTTTTTTTTTTTCTTTCTTTTTCCTCCTTAGTTTTTATTTTTGCCTTGAAACTGACAATATATGCCATCAACTAAGTATCCCACTAATAAATCTTTGTGCATGTAAGCCTATCTCACAACACAAATGTATACTTAAGGTTTCCAAAGGAAAACAACATTGCTGTATTTTTAAAGAAGACAAAACCCAAGATGTTTCATACACCATAGGAAAGCTTCCTGAAGAAGCCAGAATGTAGCAGATGTAATTGGCTGTAAACTAAGACATAACATCATTCATGGAAGCACTCTTGAATAAGGGGCAACCACCAAGGAGGAGTTCTTCCAGCTTCTGCTAAATAATCTGCTTGAGAAATGTGGGGTAGCTGGCACAGCACTTGAGTTGGATTGCCCCGGAGGGCTCAGATGAAACACTCAGGAGTATGTTAATGAAGAGAGATTGATGGCTGGATGATGTGGGATGCGACCCCACCTCCACTCAGAGACTGTGTTCAGTGAGGGAAATAAAATGTCCTGGAAAGTGTCATTGAGTCATCTCTCCTCCAACTATTCTTCCAGCCTTATGTAGACCCTGTCTGAAGAGCATGTCCAGAGGTAAGGGCCCACGTGTGTTGGAAAAGTCATGCTGGAGTCCTGTGCTTATTAAGACTGTACCTTCCACAAGGAAGGAAAAGCCCCCTGACAAATGCACTAGGTAGAGGAGTGGGAAATTTTCAGTAATAATGAGCCTCCTGGTGCACGATAGACACTAGTGTTGTGTCTGTTGTACATCTATGTATTCACAAGGTGTCATTTTGAAAGCGTCATTTATGGCAGTTGGTCTGACTACCCTGAAGATGTCAAAAAGGAAGGGTCAGGTCTGTGTCCATGTTTGAACATGAATACCAAGGTGCTTGAAAAGGTTCTGTCAGCTTTGGGACCATTCAGCAGCTATCTGAATTTGGCTTGGCACTTCCCTCCTTTGCTGTCGTCTTGGGAGCTGCTGTCTCACCAGTAGAAATGAACCAAGACCTGTCACGTTACTCATGCTTATGCAGGGTTTGTTTCAGTCACAACATTTAAAAAAATGTTCTATAGCAAAACAAAATTACCATGTCATTTATTGAAATAATTTGGGTTTGAACTCAACTACAAAATTTGTTTCTTACTCAGCTGTATGTGTCTGGGATAAATCACTATATGTAACAAAGCTTGTAAAAATCTCTTATTTTTCACAGTCATTTTATGAGGAAGGTCAGACTGACCCTGCCTAGCTGAAGAGGGGAAGAGCAAGTGCCCCTTCTGAGATTCATCCTAGTTCCATTTGCTGATTCTCTTATTCAGCTCTCCTGTGTTCAAAAGTAACCCCAGAGTTGAGGTCATGGTAAATATTCTGCTTTTTCATCATCTCTCCTAGAATCAAAACTCTGTGTTTTGTTTTGGTAAGAATCTCATGCTAGCCTAGAAGTTAGGTTGTTAAGAAAATAATGGAAAAATTTCTTCCCTGTGAAACTTTGCATACGCTGTTTTCTATTGTTTACCTAAAACAAAGTATATTAAACTGCTAGCATCAAGAGCAGCTTTGGATTTTTTCTTTATATGAATAAAATATGAAGAAGAGAAAAAAATATTTCCCATCATACTGTTGAAGGGCAAGATGTGAAAAACCTGGCAAATATTGAAGAGTTTCATAAAATTATTCAACAACAGCTGAACAATAGCTCTGGAAAGCAGAGGTAAATAGGTGCAATCCTGTAAGATAGAGCTCCATAGAATGAAAACTAAATATACATTAGTTCCATCCCACAAGAAGTATTTTTAGTGATAAAAGTAAGCAGAACCATCAAACTTGGGTAGAATGGCATACAATTATACTTCAGAGGATGCTTTCAGCAATGGAGAAAGAATCCACTTTACACAAGGATTTTAATTCTTTAATTTTTTTCTCTTCAGTAGAGCATATGTCAGAGGATCTCAATCTGCCATTTGCTGTGCATCTGTAGGAATCCTCTCCCTCTTCTGAACTCCAGCAGCAGCTGGTGAAAACTGATGGTCCAGTGCCTCTTTCAGCATTTTACCAGCCAGCACAGTCAGTACCGACCTCTTCATTGACAGCGAATTAAAGAACTGCCGTAGAAGAATAATAGCTTTGTGTCTGATGTCTGGGACAGCCTGCTCATAATCTGACTTTCTGACATTAGTGAGTTGCTGCTTCTGTCTGTGCTGTACCTCAACAACAAATGGAGGAAAACATGTACTGGCTCTGATGCTGGATTTATTCTTTCTAGGTATAAAGCATAGGGATGAAAAGCACTTCCCATATATAATGAATGAGTTTGGAATACACTTTCAGTTGTTAATATGGACCCTGTTTTTTTCTGGTTTACTGCTCTGATGACAATGAAATTCATGTGAAATTATATGCAGCAGCAACAGGAACATGTCAGTTCATTCACTATACTGAAAAAAACCCAAATCATATTTTCCCCTGCTGTTTCTACAAGCAATTTTAGATTTTATTCTGATGACAGTTCAACTGCATATGGCCAGATGGGATTCCATTTGTGGTTTGTCAATACACTTCTGAATTTCTCAGCCACTTTAAAATGAGAAGTTGAGGACTAATTCACTGATTGTAAAAGGAGAATACACATGTCTATAATGACTTTCATCAAAGAGCTTATAATCATGAGACAGTTAATAAAGATCTCTTAATGAGCCTTCAGATGACCCCTTTGAGGCTGACATATTAATATGATAAGCTCTTGGCTGATGAGGCAAGTAGGATGATAAAATTCATACACGCTGTGCAAACTGGGGGCTTTGAAAGATTCATTTTTACGTTCTGCCTTCTCAAACCTATGACTTAAAGCAATTGACAAATATGTTCATCCAGAACACTTCAGTGAGGAGTAGGTTTGGGCAACATTGCCTCTGATACCATTTTAAAAAATTCCTTTACCTCCATTCAATCAGCTAATAGTTTGAAAAACTATAAATCACAGAAGCTCAGGTGACATTCCTAAAATCTGAAGATAGTTCTGTGGAAATGTCAAGAACACATGAAGAAAATTTCAGTGTGCTAAGATTCCACATTCATTTGTCCTAGTTTATTTGAACAGTTCAAATTTGAATGCTGTGCCCAGAACCCAGGCCCTGTTGCAGCTGATAGGGATAGTAGAATTCTATGCTGAAACCCTTAATACTATGAACACAAGCCTGGGAATAGCCACACTGATGCCAGTGTTTCTCCCACAAGTGTGCACTGGTGATGCAGGATTAATATTTCAACTTATGCCAAAACACAGAGTGAATTTTTACAAAATTCTTTAAAACACACTTTAAATCAGGTAGAAAGTACATCAAAGATTTAACTATTTTAGTGATGTGCCATGATTTTTAAAACTTTTGAAAGAAGGCACTCTGCCTTCACATACACATACACTTGACATCCATTCAGGAACCTGAAATTATTCTGAATGCCTGTAAAGGTGAAACAGTACAAACATAACTATGTGGACAGAAGAAGGACTCATAACAAAAAGAAAATTAAAAGGAACAGTAGCATCTGAATCCTTGTTGAACAATTTTGACTCAAAGAGAACAACAAAAAACTCTTAGAAACTGCTACTGCCACTAAGAGTATAAGTAACAAGAGGAGAGATTTGTGCCATCATTATACTAGCAAATGAAAATTACTTCTCCTCTAGCAGGAAGAAGAGCTACAGAACACACTGATTCCTACACAGCAGCTTTAGAAAAGGGAATATACTTTGGAGAAATGAGAATGGTTTTCATTGTTAGCAGACGAGTTGCTGCTGAAATTTCCCCAGGGGTGCATTCCTCTGGGCAGGGATCAAAGTTCTTGCATTTTCTTCCCAGTGCTTAGATCCAGCTGATCTAATCACCCTATGTCTGACTTGGTGGATACCGGTGCACATCTTGAGTCTTAGTTCTACCTAAGGCTGCAAGATTTGGGCTTGTTCAGCCTGGAGAAGAGGAGGCTCCGAGGAGACCTTATTGCAGCTTTCCAGTACCCGAAGGGGGCCTACAAGGGTGCTGGGAGAGGACTTTTTACAAGAGCCTGTAGTGATAGGACAAGGGGTAATGGGTATAAATTGAAAGTGGGGAGGTTTAGGTTAGATATCAGGAAGAAATTCTTCCCAGAGATGGTGGTGAGGCACTGGAACAGGTTGCCCAGAGAAGCTGTGGATGCCCCATCCCTGGAAGTGTTCAAGGCCAGGCTGGATGAGGCTTTGAGCAACCTGGTCTAGTGGAAGGTGTCCCTGCCCATGACAGGGGGGTTGGAACTAGATGATCTTTAAGGTCCCTTCCAACCCAAACCATTCTGTGACTCTACGATTCTATGATTCTAAAGGAGATATAGCCCCTTTCTGCCACACACTTTCTTTTATGGATAGGTATGTGATGCCAGAATGGACCCAATGTAGTAGATATGGATGATCAGTGGACCATGAATTTCATCTGTGCTCTACCATATATGCAGGTTAGGTAACACAAAGATTTGGCTTGTGGATTCAAGCTTTCCAGCAGATGTAAATGTTGAACAGCCAGTGGTCCTCAGATTAATTTAGCACAAGACTTTGCACTGACAAAAGCATTTTTAAAATAAAGAATAATTGTCCTCAGATTTATAGTTTTACAACACATACAGAAAATAATTACTAGAATAAAAGCACTAAGTAGTTGTTTACTTCAGCCCCGAGGAGAAGGACAGGGGGATACTGGTATAACAGAAAG
>NW_010226114.1:0-37642 GCF_000690775.1 Eurypyga helias
CCCTGAGGGAGGGGGAAGGGGAGCGCGGACGGGCTGTGTGCGAGCAGTAATGCCGGGGATGGGGATGCGGGGATTCCCAGGGCACTGTGTAAACGCTGCTCCCTCCTCCGAAGCGTTGTAACTTCGGCGCCGAGTGTAGTTGGAAGGGGGCATGCCCGAGGCTGTGGTGGGGGACTGGTGCGTTGGGCTGAAGGCTTCTGGTATCGCTGTGTGATGCGTATCTCAGCAGGGTGAGTTTGGGTGGAGGTTCCTCCTGTAACGGCGAGAGACTTGGGGTCGCTATGGGTTTGTGTTTAGCATCGTCTGACCCTCGGTTTCTCAGCCTGAGTAGAGGGGGTGTGTGTGTGAGATACCTGGGCTAGAATGGCCCCATCTGCCATTCCTCTGGGTTTATCTGGCACCGAGGCGGTTCCAAGCACCTTGTTATCTGCATTCTTCTTCTGATCATCCTGTAGCTTCGGTAAGTTTGAGAGGTGACTTGTCTCCTTGTCTCTGGTAATTACGAAGGGGGTGAGAGAGACTGCGAATAAAAAGGTTGGTTTCCATACCTCTTACCTGCATTGAAACTGTGCTGTTGAGGGATGGAGATGAGTTCCCCCCCCTTCCTCCGTGGTCACATACCACTGTAGGTGTTAGTGATTCTGGGATATAAATGGGGTGAATTATGGGTGGGGATGTTGTCTGAGGTTGTCATAATTCCCAGAGTCCTCTTTGTTTGGTTCTAAAGTTGGTTCTGTTTGTGGTTTCTGCTCCTACTCTTAAGCACAGGCAGGTTTTCTTTTAGAAGAGAAGCTTCCCACTTTGTCAGCTCACCAGTGAACACAGATTTAAATCAGTCTCTTTTATTCAGGCAGTATCTCCTTCCTCTTTAACCTGCCAAGAAACCTGATTCTGCCTTTAAATCTTTTATCTGAAAGTTAAGAGAAAATATTATGTTGGATTCTATCTGGAATAACCAGACAAAACTTGAAGCAAATCTGGAAGTCTGAGACAGTAATGTAGCTATATAGTATCTGTAATACAGTTAAAATGGACACAAGCTTAAAATTCTGTCATCACTATTATAAAAATTCTCATGAAATAATTCTGACTTAAAAAGACCTGATACATATGAGAGAAAGATGTGTGTTTTCTAAATACAAATACAAGGTAAATTCCTAGTAACAAATACTATGAGTGAAAGCCCGAGCATAAGAGCTTGGGTTTAGAGGAAACACCAAAATTGCAGGTGTTTGTTGTTGTTGTTTTGTGTTGTGTGGGTTTGTCTTTTTTCCTACTAGACTGTGCATGATAACATACAGTAATTGCATTTACTGTTAGCAGTTGATGTAATGGGCTGTTGAACTGACTGTTGTTCAGAATTTCTTTCAGCTCTGTTACTACTACTGTTTTTTGGGGGGATTTTTTTAATACCAATGGATTTGCTGCTGTGATATGGAGATCGAGGTTGGGGGATAGGGCAAGTGATAGACAGAATAAGCTCAGTATTCAACCTCACTTTAAGTACCTTTCCTGATGACACTGGGCTGTTTCCAGTCTGCTTTTCACTTGGTGTATGAGTTATGTAGGTTTTGGGTTTGGTGGTGTGGTGTTTTGTTTTTTTAATTCTTCATTTGAAACCCGTCTTCATCCTGCCTTTGGATTTATTAACTTGGAAGTTTGCATTGTCTGCTTCTCAATTTTTTTGCATAGTATCTCTGAGACTAATACGTCGTTGAGACAAAATGCAGAATAGGAAGGAGAAGGAAATCTGTTTTACAATAGAACATTATATTTTGATTTTTTTAAATTAATAATGGACAAAAAAAATCACAGTGAAAACCTTCAAGATTAATTTCTGTTGCAGCTGCATGGAAAAGGGTAGTGTGTGGTGGCTTATTTTTTAAGAACTCTGAGAAAGAAAGGGCGTTTTGGTCATATTTGTCTGCAAAATCAAGCCATTGGTAGCTTGTAAAATGATATTGGACACTACAGTCTGACACTGGAGGTTGCTTCAACTCTTGCATTTAAATGAGCCTCCCTCGAAGAGGTGATCTTCAATGACTGTGTGATACAGGATGTTCTGCATTATGTTCATGGAGGCTTTTAGATATTTCTAAATACTTACAGTAAAAAACATTCTTCTGACTTGTTTTTATACTAAAAATGGAGGTGAGGGGGAGGGGAGGAATAGTGTTCTTTATGCCAAGGATATGAGAGGGTGGGGAAGAATATCTAAACCTGAATGCTGGGGCAGCATGCCTGTGTGCTTTTTTTCCTCTGGCAAGACTATTGCTGTTTCTAAATGTAGCAAATTAAGGAAGGGGAAATTGTGGAAGAATTTAACTGCTACTGATTTAAATCTATTATGGAATATATTTCCACTGTGTTATATGCTGCATTTAGTTAAGAGAAGGTACAAGAAATCCTTTTTTACCCCATGTAAACTGAGTTGTACTTCAGATGGACCCTATTACTTCAATAATACTTTTAATTTAGTTGATGACTTAATTGATAACTGTTAACTAAAAATAAACTGATTTTCTTTGAAGTGGAACAAAATTACCTTGCCTCCAAACTCATGAGGGATTTTTTTTGTCTTTTGTTTGCAGTGCGTGGAATTATTGTTGGGGAGGTTTTCTGCTTTTAGATATAGACACACATTTTGTTGTCTAAAGACAACTCTATTTCTGACATTGTACAGAGGTAAGAAAAAAGGCAGTTGCTTATGACAGCATGCTACTTAAATGAGAGGAAGAACAAGGTAATGGGGCTACCTTTGGCTTTACTGCTTATTTTGCATATACCCTGGAAAGTTGGGTTTGTTACTGCTGATAAGCTTAGGATATGGTGTAAGTCACTCTGAAGTTGTCACTAGTTTTGCAATATGCTAGAAGAGTGTAGGTGATAAGGTCAGTTCTACAGGTATCTCTCTACCTTTAAGTAGTCCCTGACTGTGTGATTTGTTGGGGTTTGTTTTTTTGTGTTTGGTTTTGGTTGTGTGTCCTGTTCCCCCTCCCTCCTTTTGTCACCTTCACTGTTAAATGTGAGCCCGTTCAGGTCAGGTGTAGTTAAACTGTTTGAAGTCAAACATTCTGTGTTAGGTTATGGATCATTGCCTTATTGGAAATTTTATTTTAAAGGTTTTCTTGCCATCAAGTTAAGTTCTGCTTTTAAGATGACAAACATGGGCAGGGTCATGACTTGAAGTCTAAAACCATCATAACTATGTTTTATGGCTGAGATTGTTCTAGAAATCTGAAAACACTGTACAAATTCTCCAGAAAATGTCGTAGTTGTTAGGTCAGGGCAAGCCATTTTTCATCAGAGCTGTTATGCATGTGGGTAAACTACATAGCAGTTGTTCCCTGATTTATCAGGTGCACCTGAAAACGGGGGAGGAGGGAGAAGAGGAAGGCGGCAGAGCTGTGGAATATAACTTACACTGCTGGCCGTAATGACTAGCACCTGCATTAGCCCTGGCTGGGCGTGACATTTTGTCACAAAGCCTGAACCGTTTACTGTTTCCGCACTCCCATGCATGTCAAGATGTGTCAGACCCATGGAATGAGATAATCGAGTATCACAGGTATACCCAGAAGGCCTTTTAGAGGCACATTTCCAAGGTAGGTTTCTATATATAGTTGCATGGAATATTCTGGATGTGACTTCTGAGTTATGAAGACTTATTTTCCTTCTCTGTATTCTGCTGCATGGAAGAGAGAAAATGAGTTGCCTGTGTTTTTCAAAAGCAACACTGGAACAAGTTGCATGGCTAAACAGGATATCAATATAATGATAATGTGTTTTCTCTTGGGCAGTTGTAGCCTAACAATTTCCCCCCCACACTTCCCCTCCCCCTCTGACTCCTCCCTTGGCAGTGGTAGGAGAGGGACTGAGTGGAAGAGGGAGGAAAGAAAAAGCAGAAGTACCTTTTATCTGCCTGGTCTCAGACACTGTAAGGCTATTTAACGTGTGGATGAAACTTGCTCTTTGGGATTTGCTTTGTTTGCTTGGAATCTCCACGAGAAAAAGCACAGGTGTAGCTCTGTGAACTTTTAGGTGAGGTGGAATAGAAAGAGACACCCTGTCTTCTATGATTCCAGTAGCTTTCTCTCAGCAAACACAAACAGTAAAAATGAATTTTTCTGGATTATTTTATCATTAGGCCATGCAAACATGGTTTTGAACATTACCAATATCAAAGAAATAAGAATGGGCTGCATTCCCTTCAAATACAGTTAGTATTAAAGTGTTTCTAATGGAAATCCTCTCTAGTCGTCTTCATCCTGGGATTTACTATAGTTAGAAATAGATGCAGAAGAGCAGTTAGTGAATGCAGGAAAGGGGGAAAAAGCAAGCCAGAATCTGTTGTCTACAGACTACTTGCCAGCTGTCTTTGCTGAAGAAAACAATGGTAGATTAGGTGTTTGGCCACTTTCAGTGTACCAGGGTAAATTAAGGCAGATATGCATGTGTGTTAAAAACAACTGCCAAAGACTTTCAAGAAAGCTTCCCCAGTTCATTTAATACTAGGTGTTTCCTTCCAATGCCAGTGTTACTCTGGGTCAAGTGAGCAACAGAACTGTAATGCAGTACCTTCTTTTTCCTAAGGCAACTGTAGCAAAATATGTTAGTTCACATACTGCAGTCCTTCCAAGTATCTTAGAACACCCATTTGTCTTTGCAGCTAGACAAGGCTTCAGTGTCACCATGCTGTGTCTAGGGATACATCTCCCTCTTACTGAACTCAGTCAGAGTTGTGGTGATATCATGTGATGCTGTATTAAGTTAATGTTTTCTTGGAGGTAAGAGGAGCTCACCTTTATATGACCATAGATGTGCTAAATGGCCTTCCTTCTCCATACTCACTAACAGGTAATTTTGAACTTCAAAGGAAAATATCTCTTTATTCCAAATCATGTCGTATGTTTTTTATAAACAATTTTAATAGCATCAAATGCTTGTCATCACCTAATGAAGAGGGAGGATAAGAGCTTTAAGTCAAAGGGTCTATCATAATGCTTAATGGGAAACTTTTAAAGTGAGTATTAGTGGCTTTTCTTCACAATGAAAGCTTTATGTTAAGTATGTTGGCTGTATCATAACTCTAACTCAGTGCTTTCAGGTAATGCATTGGAATACAAACCATGCTGTCTCTTCTAGGCTTTCATACTATTAAGTCATGAAACATCAAGCCCCTGAGGAGGGCTTGGTGGATATATAAAAACCAGCCAACTTGCCCTGCCTTCCCCCTGCCTTGATTCTTTTAAAACCAATATGGAGGTTTTAAACTCTTGGGAGTTTTTTTAGAAACCTGAACTTTCAGAACTGTTGTGACAAACTTGAGAATTAGTGTGTGTGTGTGTATAAATATTTTTTTTAAAACTTATAACTTACTTAGCATGTTCCCAGTCTACCAGATGGTGCAATGCTGAAATCTGGTAGCAATGGGCTGCATGGGAAAATCGAGCAGACTGTTTCTTATCCCATGCTTTTCTGAACCTGCACCAAGCGAGTAAGTAAATACATATACTTGTTCTGCAAAGACAGTGCAAAGCTGGCTCACTAGCACCAGCCACTGCTAAAACACTGTTGTAGTTCTCTTGTGTGCACTTTTGGAGACTTGTCTTTTCAATAAAGACTTAAAGGAGCAAGAGCAGTCTTGGGAAGAAATGTGAAAAGTAGTTGAAATGTTTCTGATGTTTCACCATGCCAAAGAATGACTAAGCAGTGAAAGCGTACAGTAATGATGTATGGGGTTTTTTTCATTTTGCTCATCTGAAAGCTGTAGAATTTTTGTTTTTTTTCAGAGTCTTAAGCAGCTCTGTTACTGCTCTGAGCTCTAGCTGGAGCACAAGATGTGAAAAGTTGTAAGATAATAAGACTAAGCAGCTATTTCTACCTTACACTGGCAAATGAGCAGTAAGCTCCAAGGGTGCTATTTTACTGTTTACTTACTATGTAAATGAGTGAAATGTAACTTTTAAACTTGTGAGGACAAAATCTCTGGTATATGGATGAGCTGCTTTCTTGACTTGCATAAGCAGTAGTAAACTTTCTTTTAGACCTCTTACTGTTCTTTTTTAAAATACTTAAATTATTTCTGTAGGTCTAGAAAGGTACCTTTCTAGACTGCAAAAGTTTAATGTTTTGTTGTTGGTTACCATTGGACAAATATTGATGATAGGCATTTACACATAAATAATGGTGTGAAGTCAGTGAGATGTAAAATGAGTGGAGGCTTGAGGAAATTGAAGGGGAGCCATCACTTCATTGGGACAGGGTAGCTTGCATTGTCATCCACTCTATTTTCTCTTCAAATGTACAGCTAAGGTAGTTTTATCCTGAACTGCTTTGTTTTCTCTTACCCTTCTGTCTGTAGCTGGACCTCAGATGACCTCTCTCAAGCATTTAGTATGTAACACAATAATAATTCAGGTTGGCCGAGTAATGCTTTTGGTATATGAGCAAAAAGTTTTTTTCTCTTCCTTACCCCTGCCCATCTTAGCACTGCTTTATGTCAATGAAACCTTTCCTTAAACTAAGGATTCCGTTTAGGTAAGGCGGTTTGAGCTGTACATTTGAGAAAGCTTTTTAAAAATCTTCTAAAGCAGTGGAAATTTCCAGGCCTCCCCCCCCCAAAAAAAAAAAAAAGTTCTGGGCTAATAACTGCTTTGCAAGAAGAGAGAAATATGAAAAGGAACCGCAGACATTCTGGATGTCAGCCTGTGAAATTTTCCACTATTTCCTTTAATAACATGCAGGCATGCTTATATTGCTGGAATTTCGGTTATAAGTCTTGTTCTGACTGAAACTTCAAGCTACTTGGTAAGCAAATGCTCCCTGATAATGAATTGTCAAGCAAATTAGTTCTCACTTGTAAGAAAGTGCATAAACCTCTCCCATGCTGGATATCAACTATTGATTTTATTAATCTTGCCTTCAATTTCTTATTTTACCATTTGCATTAACTGTTACTATTACTAGATGATAACTGCCAGCTGACTAGACTAGTATTGCCAATAAGGACTTTTAAGTTGCTAAACTAAAAATGCCCATTGTCACATCTTAGACTAAAGGAAGAAAGCCATTAGAAACATACCCAGTTCTAATCATATTGTTTTGTAAAACAGTTAACTTTAAAACCTATTTAATGGTTATTTATAAAATTATTGTAGCATCAGATACATTATGAAATCAAACTGAAGGGATCTACAAGTTCAACTGCACTTGTCTACCTGGAAGCTCTTTTCTGTTTAAGTAGCTCTTGTGTTTTACCAAAAGGCTTCCTGACCTTTCTCCAAGATCTAGAGGACTCTGTACTTTCAATGTACCTCGTCTTTCTGTCACTACAGATATTTATTGTTGACTTATGCTCTTTTGGGTTATAGGGCCTGAAGAATCCTTTTATAATGGGTTGAGAGGTTTTTTGCTTAAATGCTGGGGTGGGAGCTAATGTGGCATGTTGTGCAAGAAGCAAACAGCATCATAGCAAACTGACGACTTCCCAGTATTAATTGAAAATGCAAAACCTTTAAATGCATTCCTCTGGAATGCTGCCTTTCCAAGGCAGTGTGGTACACTTCTACAGCTGCTCCAGCCAAATCAGAGCTATTGTGCTTCCTTTCTGTTACCTCTCCTTCCCTTGCTCTGGAACTGAGGCTCTTGTATGCAGCAAACAGGTTTACGTCAAAATTGTCTATTCCTTCCTGCCCACCAACAAAAAAACTGGAACCCCAAAACTAAACAGAACCACCTGTCTGTCAGCTTACCCCTAGTTGCACAAATACCAGTACTGGAGCAAGGGAATGGATGGGGTGGGATTAGAGCAGCTACAGTTGTATCAGAATTTAAACTGGAGTTCCTGTAAGACTCTGTTTCTGAAACACGTGTGTTACAGAAGAGAGACTTATGTGGTACCTGAGTGTCTGCCCTGGGGTTTGAACTCGAAAGTGTTGGTGCAGTTACTAGTTATTCCTGGTAGTTCCTTACCTGCAATGGAAAACTGATTTCACTTAAATCAGTAGGGATTAAATACATGTATTGAGTGCTGTTCTGAGAACTGATGTTGAGAAACTTGCAAATGTTTAATGTGTATTTGTTACTAGCGTAGTGCATATACGTGTTGCTGAACAGAATAACCTACTGAAGAGGGCAAGTGCTGCAATAATTCTGATTTTAGGTAGAATTAATCTATCAAATGCATAACTTCTGTGGAGACTCAGATGATCAGCAACCCTATGCTGTTGGGTTAGGGTTGAAGGATTTTTTAACAGGACTGTGGGATTAGAATATAATAGGCTTTGTTATCAAAAACTGTTTTATTGTTTGTTTCTCCTGTGCTGTTGTGATTAGTGGTCGCTTATAGGTGGTAAGGGGCTTGATGATTCCTGGGTTGATGTTAAGGACTAAGAACTGTAGAGATCTTTAATAGCTGGTGATACATCTTTCTAAAAGAACTTGCGGAGCAGATTGACATTCTTGGCAGCATTCATAGAATTAGTGCTTAATAATCTGTAGTGTCACTTCAGTTCTAGCTTTCACTTCCACAAAATCAAGGCCAAACTTTTTTGGTCTGAAGTGATTTTTTTTTTTTTTAAATATATGAGACAAAAACAAAAGTTGGAGAGGACAGTACAGAACAAGTTTTATTTTATACCAAGTGCCTTTTGTGTCTAGGTAGTTTCCAAAGTTAACTGGTACAGGTAGGCCAAAATAAACAACTGTGTGCAAAGCTGAAGACAGATTATTGTACTCTGATAAAAGTATGTTTACTGTAGGAATCTATTGCTAACTGGAAACATACTCAGTGTTTATATGAACGCTTGTTCAAGAGGAATCTGTTGATGTCTGTACACAGATTGATAGGACACAGGTCAATTTAGAATATAGCCATCACACCTGCAACTTCACAGAAATGATGAGAGTGGGGGGAGTGGCACATAACAGTAATTGACAGGATCATCAATCTCAAATAATCCTTTTTTGAGCCAAGGTGGCAATGTTTCCAGGCCTCCAAAAGCAGCACAGCTGAACCCCTTGATTGGGAATTGCACTAGAACACATAGTTCCTGAAATAGTTGTGGGAGTGGGTTTTTTTTATTATTTTGGACCTTGTTGATAGTCTGCTTAGTATTGTCTGGGAACACTTTCTTTTTTTCTTGCTTTCTGTCTACTTTTAGGTTACAGTTGCAGATGCCGAGGCTCCTTGGCCAGGTACTGGACTGTGGACCAGACTCTTTAGACTGGAGTATCCAAAAGTTTGGTTTGAAGTGTATGACTTCACTTCTAACTGGAATGAACTCATGGCTGACATACAGATTCCACTGGTATGGAGGTTCAGCAAGTGTTTTCCTTTATGGTGAAGGCAAACCCATGAAGTGAGCTGACTTGATCAAAGGCAGAGCAGTCCGAACTGTTACTTCTAACTAGAATACACAAATGTTTTACTTAAATAGAATCTTTTGAACATAACCTGAAATTGTACCTGATTAGCTTTTTCTGCTGGTTTGAGTTTAAGAAAAAGATGGGTCTTGAAACTCTAGTTTTAAAGTAAACTTTAAGGTCTGACTCCTAGGTTGTTACAATTAACTGTCTTAATCTGTTCATTAATTCTTTGTCTTTAAGCAGAAATGGTTCCACTGAACCTTTCTGTTAACTAGCACTCTTCAATTCTAGATGTTTCATTTTTATTGACGTTTTAGTAATGATTCACCTCTTTCAGAGCTAACAAGAACTAGTAGCTATGTAGAGAAAAACCCTTTGGGGCAAGACTATTCCTCAGTCCTAAGTTGATTTGGAAGTTTATTCAAGGTGATGGGGTTGCACAGGTGAGACGGCATATTTTGGAATGCAGAAATAATCCGTTGTGCTCACATGCTGTCTGAAGTTTAACACAGCAGAGCTTGGTAAAGTTTATTTGTATTAGAGAATCTGAGAGAAGGCAACACTCATAGTTATGTGCTATTGCAAGGTTTCTTCAGTAGCCTTATTTCCTGAACCAAGCACTGCTCTCTGGATTAATACACTCAATACCTTCAACACCAAGTAGTGCATTGTTTTAGGGTACTTTAACACTTGCGCAATGTGGAGTTGTGTAGCCTTAGTCACTTGGATTCATACAGAGTATCCAGTGTCTACCATAGCACAAGAGGTGTTTGAAGTAATTCTGGGGGTGGGGGGGGGAAAAGAAAAGAAAAAAATCCAAACCAAAACCTAGTAATTTCCTCATTAAATATTGAGATACTAATAGCGGGTAGATGTATTTATTATGGATCTGTTGCACCAGATTGGTGGTGTCAGCTGAGGATGTACCACATTTGTGGTGGTGTTACTATGGCAACTGCCTTCTAAGAGCTGTCTCAAGGTCACTCATCAGTTGTAGCCTGGAGTGCTTGCTGCTTAAGCAAAATACACCAAACAATTCAGGAAATGATCATTCTGCTTTGAGAACACAACAATAGGGATGCAAATAGGTATTTATTTTTGGGTTGAGAAAGAGAATGGAGATTCTCTAATTGTTCTGCATATATTGGAAGACTATTAGAATCATTGAGGGATGGATTTTAGTTGAAATGTAAATCATAAATAATCTAGTATCAATGATGTGAAAATTGTCTTATTTGAAAGCAAAACAAAAAAAAAAAATTGTAAAAGCTGAAGAACGTGAATAGCTATTGGTGACCAAACCTGAAGTTCATGGTGCAAAAGTGACTGCCTACACTGGTGAAAATGTAGACGAGATGAAAACACACGCTGAGTTGAGAATTCAGAGCTGCTTATACCTAAGGGTGGCTTTTATGAGGTATCAGATGCGTTCTTGCTTCTTAATCCTCGTGCATGCAGTTAGAGAATGTCAAATGCACTTAGCAACATTTTCAGTCGAGCGCACAGTGATTCAGAGGTAAGACTAAAGCAGGGGTCTTTCGTGAAGTTGTTCTTATGTCTGAGGTTACAAGAGGTTCCGTTATACTGTGTGTATAAAGTTGTGTCCACTAGACTAAAACTTGGTTAGAAAGACCAAGTCCTGTTTCCTTGTTGTGGATAGCTACCTGAGTAGTAGAAAGCTACCAATGTTTTATGTGGCTTGTTGGTTTTCCTTTTTTGGATTTAAACTTGCTCTTCCTCTTTCCTTTTGCATCATTGGGTGGACTAAAATAGTAGCATGATGGCAACAGAAGCAGACATTAGATTCAGCAGTTGATGATATGGCTGGCTGTATCTCAGACATCTTTCACAAAGTGGTAAGCTTTTGTTTTGGGAACTTAATGTATTCAGATGACAATCCCTCCTTTTACTTTTTAGGGTGAACAAAAAGTTTTTTCTAGCTTCCTCTCAAAAATGTGAATTAACTGGTCTCCCCCAGAAATGTTTTTTAACTTCTGATCAGTTTGTAGGTTTGGGGAATATTGTTATTTCCCAAGTGCATGATTTGTGTAATACTTTACAGACCTGTCCTCAGAATAATTTCTATTTACTTCTCTGGAGCTGTAGGCCAGGAATTGCTCCTTATAACATGGTCTAGATTTGGTGCCATTCTCTAGAACTGGATTTGGAGATGTCTATTTTTAAACAAATGTAACAAAGTTGTAAATATTGTCTTTGAGACCTTTAAGAGTTGGGATTGGTTGAAATTTTCATACAAGTAAGTTCAATAGTAGCTGTCCCCAGAAGCCAAGGAGCTCCATCCTTGGAGTACTACTAGTACTACACAGCAATTATAATTGAGCTGGTGCTTCTGTTTCTAGGTTAACAAGATATTCACATATTTAAAGAGGGAATGAAAAGCATAAGAGCTAAGGATACTTGGTTAGTAATCCAGTCTCCTTCCACCCTCCGTAAAACAAGCCTAGATCGTAGTAAGAAGGTGGGGAAAAGGTTGTACGTTCAAACTTGGTAAAATGAGGTTAAGAAAAATTTATGTCTTATTCAGGTTGGTCTTTGAGACATTCATATTAAGTGCCTGTATTTTTTTTTTTCCCCCCCCAAAGTAAGTGGTCTGTTCAAGTTTTAACACATATTATAGCATGAAAACACTAGTAAATCCATTGCTATAGTGTGAGGCCATAGCGAGAGAAGAACAACTTTTACCTGTGCCACGGAACAGAGGTTTCCAGGCCATGATACCCAAGTTGTTTCACGTGCTAGGAGGTAGTGGCATATGCAAGCACTTCCTTGTCTGCAAAACAAAAGTCTTGCACAGGCAACTAAGAATTTGTACATGGGGAAGTGTTTACTGAGAGACAGTTTGACCCACAGGGCTGGCAGCTGCTGCACTAATTACTAGCAACATGCTTGGAGTCTGAGGTACAGGCTTATCACCGCGAAGCTGTCAGTGCAGTCCTCTAGCTGTACCATCACAGGATGGCTAACTTGTTGCACTGGATTGTGAGCTGGTGCTGAGCTCCCTGGTCAGTTAATCCAGATTGCTGAATGCAACAGCTTGGCTATAGTACTGGTAAAGGTAACTTCAAAGCTACCTAAGGTGTATTCATGCAAATTTCATTAACAGAAACCATTGTAGAGCACATACTGTTATTATCTGCTTAAAGTGAAATGCGAGTCTGATTTTTGTTATAGGCACTCGGTTTTTCAAAAAACCGAACAGGCTAGATTTGTGGGTCAACCTTACACCTGTGTGGTTAATGGTATTTTACAGTATGTCATTCCTATTTAAGAACTGTCCAAGAGTTCATGAGAGAAACAGTTTGACCTTCCACAGCTGTTAGATTTCTAGTTAATGTCTTCTAACAAAAGCAGGTGAGATAAGATCCTAGACAGTGGCAGTGTTTTATTCCAAGTGTACATACTGACTATAGCCAGAAGAGACTCGAGTTTAGATGCACTAATTGCCCCAGCCACTTTAAAAGTTTTTTCTTTGAAGTAGCAAGGCTATTTCAAGTTTATAATGTAATATTTTGAACAAACGGTTGGATACTTTCCTGTAGTCATACTCACTCCCCTGAAAGTTTCTTCTATTATGGAGCCTTGCTATTTAGTAATTCCAGTCCAGTCTAGACTTGTTTTTTTCTGGAATAATAAAAAACTTGCAAATCTTCCAGGCTTTTCTTCTTTCCCAAATAAAGTTAGCAAGGCACTTCACCACAGATTGATTCATTTAGAAAAGATTTTAATCTGCTGTTATTGTTAAAACCAACAAAAAAACCTGCGCATGAAATGGAATGTTGCTCTTCTAGAGTTACACTGGCTCCATAGCATCAACAGTGGAAAAAAAATAAGTAACTGCCCTGGAGAGACTTCAGCTACATCAGTTGAAACAAGGATACAGCTAGGGCTATTGGTTAGTCTCAAACAAAAACAAAACCCCACCCACAAAACACAGCAAAAGAATACAGCTGAAAAGTGGCTTGTTCTAACTTGCCTAGTCTATTAAGATAGCATTTTTAGCATATTCATGCTAAATTAACACCCACCTTCAAACCCCAGATTTCAGAAACTGGTCTGACTTTTCCCTGTATACTTAGCATAGGGAGCCCTCCTGCATTTCAGTATTCCTTTCAAGAACCTGAGGGGGCATGGAGCACAATTAAGCAATTGCTTAAGAGCTTAATGCAAGATTGGCCACCACTGGTTGGTTTATAGCTGGTATTTCATAGCTGGAGGAATTTGCATTAAGATTTGCTACATAGAACAATACTGTAAACAGATTTTGCAGAACAGGTGAAGCAGCTTCAATATTTAAACTTTATTAACTCTTAAGAGAGGATACACCAAGTAGACTCTGCCAAAATGGCTGGTTTTCCAGAAAAAATGTACCACGGGGAGTTCTTTTGAAGTAAGTCTGGAACAAGCCTAAGGTGTAAAGCTCTTTGCCCACATTTCTAATCAGCCTAAATTCCTACCTTGGCAGCTATCTTAGCAGTTCTTGCCTCATTTGAAGTCCAAGAAGAACTTCTTGACAAAGTCTGCTAGAATGTGGTATTATCTTGAATCTGCTTCCCTCCATGCACTCAAGTTTGCAGTCCTAGATCGTATCTGTTTGCCAAAAAGCTTGAGAAAGAGAAGGACAAAGCACAGATCAGGAGTCGGATAAAACAAAGAATACTTAAGTGCCTTAATAATTTTAGATAAGCTGAAAATACAGCTTCTAGAATTAAGATGTTTTGGTTGTTCTCCATTTGGGATAACTTGTTTGTCTTGGTTTTGCTGCCATATAACCAGATGTGAATAAACTGTCTCCAGGCAAAAGTTTACCACAATACTTTTCTCTTGCTTTAGCTACAAAGATATTCGTGTCATCTTGTAAATGTTAAGTTCTGTATTAGTTAGTTTACCATGTAAGAGCAGAAGATAGTTTAATCCTCTCAGAGAAAGTAAATTATTATGTGCAGTAAAATAATGTGGTGATGGCCACTAAATTCGCTGTTTTGCTAGCAGTCATGTGAAAGGCTTAAGTACCTGCCATAACCATATAAGCGTGTCATGGTATCTGTATCTCTAAGAAAAACAGGTAAACTTCTGAGTTCTGGCCTCCAATCAAGGCTGACTATCATGTGATAAGAGTGCTCAAAACCACTTTGTCTCTCAAAACCAAGCAAATGCCTATGCCTCTCTGTTAGCATCCTTGAAATGCAGAAGTATTGGGTGTGTTTTCAAAGGCATCTTTTTTCAGTTCACTACTATGCAAACTCTCTGCTTTTTCTTAGTAAGTCAGTCACGAGATTGAAGGGGTTGATTTGGCCATGTGAAATGCTTAAAAAAGTATCTTCAGCAGGTCTTACAGCAGTGTCCTTAATTCCAGTATTAAAAAGGTATCCTAAAGGAATTGTTCCATTAGTGTCATATGTGGTTGTGAAGACTACACTTCTCTGTGAGCTACTTTTTAAAGCACTCTGTAAGGCTTGATTTGGTATACTGTGACAGTGGGACATTGTTTGTTGGCTAGGTCTAAGTAACTGTTAGGATAAAAATTTTTAGCAACATAAATTTCTACATCAAACTAACTTTCTAGCTCCTCCTAATCCTTTCTCAGATATTAAGTTACTGCTAATGAGAAGTGACTTGACTAAAGTTAAAAATAGAGCACATTGAACTTGACATGAACCTTAATATCTTTTCCAGCTTTTAAAAGGATTGTATTGTGAATTGTGTATTGTTTAGTTTGTTTCTCACTGATTATATGTATTGAAATAAACTGCATTGTGAAATAAAGCTGCTGTCATAGCTTTTGTTTACATTTTGGATATCTTATCTACATGTTACTTTACAAATTTAATGTGAAGTTCAAGCTTGGAGATGGGATTTCTGAGTCTTACTAAGACATTTTTTTTCTAAAGGCAAAATATATTCTTGAGGACATAAGACAACTGAAATGTGTTTCTTGTCAAAGCCTAAACCAAAGTTGTTTACTTGGGCTTTGGATAAAGCCAGTGTGGCAGATCAGATATTTCACTGTATGGAGTTTGTTACTACAGAAGTATCCAATGTTCTTTGAGCTTGATTTTGCATAGATCTTGCTTTATTCTGCTTATTGTAAACACATTTATTGACTCATCAGTTGAGTTTGCTAATTACTTTTTAGTCAGGATCAGTCTTTGTCTATAGCAATTCTGCAAAACATTGCATGAAGATTTGGTAAGCTCTTTAAGAAAACACTCTAATACTTGTTCTGGGAGTAGGTCCTAATAGTGGCTTACATACTCTGATCTTTTCTTCTTCTCTAAGAAAGTAGACCTGCTAAATTGTAGTCACTGTTAAGGTGGTTGGTCATTGAAGAAGAAACAATGGTGATTTAAGAGAACTTTCTCCTCTGGGTGAGTACATATCGCTGGCACTTGATTTAGGAGACTATGTCTTTATTCTGAGTGATGCTTTTGTCTCTATGCCTAGCGATGTACTTAGGGGAGAAGCAGGCCTACTATAACCAATAGATTTTTGCCCAATTTTCTTCCACTCCGTTAGACAAAGCCAAAGCAAACAGGAAAACTCAACCCAACAGCACCCACCCCACCCCAAAAAAACCCAAACAAAATACCCAAACGAAACAAAAAAACCCCCACTGAATCAATTATTCTGTCAAAATGACAAAGGTGTGCTAAATAGTACTCAAAGTTGTGTTGTGCGTTATCAGTGAAGAAAAAGAATACTAAATTGAAAATACTGTACCATACAGTCATGGTATGATTTTGTGAATATAAGTGAGCCTGGTCTGTGCTGTATCAAAAGAAATATAATGGACTTCAAAAAAAGGATGCAGAGAAAGATACAGATCAAAGCTAATTTTTTTTTTTTTGAGAAACAGAATTTTTGCTTAAGAGTGTAAGGCGGATCTGTACAAAATAACCACAAGTGTCACAGAAAATCAACAGGAAGAAAGTGTTTTCCTCTTCAGTCATTTCATTTATTCTCCTCCTCCTTATTATCAGATGGCAGGGTTGAAAATGAAAAACTGATACTTTCACATAGTGTAGAGCTCAACTGCAGAACTGATTGCCACAGAATATTTTAGCTATCTTAATTTTCATGGGTTCAAAAATAAACTTATATAGAAGAGAAATCCACCTGCTGGGAAACTCGTCCTTTTGAACCAGGAAATTCCTGAGCTATGGAGTTTGAAGTGTGAGAGTATGCTGAAACACATTCATATGCTTACCTTTTTCTTTCTAGGCATTCCTACTGGCTTCTGTTGGAGAGAGAGCACTGTGCTAGGTAAGTCTTCTGTTTGACTTAATTGTCCAGGGCTACTTTGACTTATGAGAATTGATCCAGAGAAAACATTGATATTTACGGGGTTAGGAAAAGGGAGAAAGTAACTTCCTTAAAAAAATACCTTTATTTTTCTGATGTTCTGTGTTAATATTGTACATAGTTTCCTTTCCTCCTCCTCCCTCGAACTTGAGGAAATGCTCGGTATGTATGTATGATAGATCTAATGCTAATAGGGTTTTGGGGCATACTTGGACTATTAAAGATTGTTGCTATTAAGTTGTGGGATGGAGTGGTAGCATCCTTCTGTCTATATATGTCCCTTTAGTTTTTAACTACCTGTATCACTGATACTAGAGTTTTCTTTGTTCTGAAATAACCAATGATGCAAATACTTTCCTCAGAAAAAGCAAAGTATTGCTTCATTATTTTGAAATAATGGTGATGAAATGGGATTCCTTACCTATAGCTGATTTGGGACCAGAGTGGGTATGATGCTCATCACTGGTGGGGTTTGGGTTTTTTTTTTTTTTCATACCTCCTGGGGTAACCAATCTAGCCTTCAACACTCAGATTAAAATGTCAAGCTCTACCTGCTGCTTGAGAGTAGTGAACTGATAACTTGTCTGTATATTCCATTCAGTGGGATTTTGGTCTTAGGAAAGGAAACAGCTCCTTCAGAATAGTCTCCTCTGAGACGATTGGCTCTGCTGTTTTAGCAGGTGCCCTGAAATAAAACTGAAGTGAGCTGGCTTGGTTACAATAAGGTAAGATTAAAGCAAACTGAAAAAAAAAATCAAAACAGACAGTGGAAGGAAAACCTTTGGAGAATGATCTCTTCTAAGTGCACGAAAGACTGTGATCCATTTCAGATGGCTGTGCTCATTAAAATGTTACAGTTCTTAAGCAATGATTTGCAGGCAGATGACCCACTGAGGTAAACAGTATGTGGTGGAGAAAAGGGATAAATAACTTTTGCTCTGGACTGGATGGAGACACTCGTCTAAGCGTTTTGTCTGTCATAAATCTGCTTGAAACTGAAAAAGTCTAAATCCAGGCTTTTTATACTGTAAAACAGAATTACATCAGATTTAAGTTTTGTATATTCTTGTGATCCCTCCATGGTATGCTGTGTTTATCCAGTTATTTAGAGGCTTCATCTATAGGAGAAATTAACAAAGTAAGCTTCCTATTGGTGAAAGCTGAAGCGTAGGTAAGATGGTATTCTCCATGGTATGCTGTGTTTATCCAGTTATTTAGAGGCTTCATCTATAGGAGAAATTAACAAAGTAAGCTTCCTACTGGTGAAAGCTGAAGCGTAGGTAAGGTGGTGTAGCTTTCTGAACTTTTTATGGGACTTTTTAGGTACACTAAAAATGCTTAGTGGCATTAAAGAGAGGACAATAGTAGTAACTCTTCTGATAATTTTGATAGGGCCCAAGAATATAAGATTCTGACTGTGAAGTACGTAAACATAACTTCCCGGGTTTTTAGAGAGCTTCATGTAAGTGTGATGTACTGCAATGGAAGGTCACTTAACTGGACAAATGCAGCGTGGTGTTTACTGACAAGAAAGCACATTGAATCAACTATGCTGATATACTCTAGTTGTGTGACAAATGCATGACTGGTGCTAATCAGTTAGTTATCATGTTTGATATGCTTACCAGATGCTAACATAAAAACCTCCTAGTGCAGAGTGGCCAAATACTAATTTTGGAGTTTAGCAGCAAGTTAAACTTTGATATATGCAGCAAAATGACCTGAAAGTCTGGTCAAAGGGAACATGAGTTGCTTATATGGTGGTGGATGCATCTTGGATGTCTCATTGGCTGACATGTTCAAACAATGGTTCCCCAGCCCAGGGTTTTATTGAATGTAAGGTACAATTCAGTTGGTCTACTTGTGTAGGAATTAAAGATAAATGCACTTAAGAAAAAGTAATAATAAAAATTAAACAGCTCTATCCTGGTGTTTCTTCCAGTGCACTATATAAAAATACATAAAATTGCTTCCTGATGTTGTGAAACTACACAACTACTTAGCCATTTATCTACAAACAAGGAAGCAACTGGATCTGAAACAAAACATTACAAATGTTTTTGGCACTTGAAGGGGAAGGATGTGATCCCTTCTTCTGTTTTTGGCAGTCACTGACCTCTTGTACTAACTTCCAGAATGGCTGCAAATCTGCCTAAAATTACTTGGAATTCCTATGCTAATGATGCTATAACTTTTGAAAATTCTGCAGATAAACATCAGTGTTTGAAAAGTGCCATTTGTATAAAAACTTCATGAGGAAAACTGCTTTTCTTTCTGTGTGCTGCCAGAATCTTAGGGATCTTAGTGTGAATTTGTTGAAAAATGTCTTAAGTGAAAGTATTGCTGCTTTAATAAATAGAACATTGAAAAATCTAGAAGCTTAAGGTTTTTATGCAATGCAAATTCTTTGTAAAGAAGTTTGGACAAAAATCCAGAGGACATTGAGAGCCTTATTCAAAAATATGCTGCTTTTTCTCATAAATGGAAAAAAAAAAATCCTTGATGGTAGAGATGAATGTTGTGCTCAGGAAATACATATTTGCTTTGCAGTACAGATGGGAGTATTAATGGATGTATGCAAAATCTAAAGAGTACATGAGACTAACAAAACATACCTGCTTAAATCAGTACCAAGAAGAACGTGATAATACATCTTAAAACTACGATGAAGTAGGATCTATTGTAAAGTACTCTCTTGTCTTAGTAGCCCATTGTTACAGTGGTAGCAGTTTCTTGTTGGGCTGCAGTACATAATTCTCTGGTAACAATCTTTTACTGAAAATCATCGAGAAATGCTGCTAGCATCAGTCCAAACACTGAACAAAGTTAGAGCTTGTGGGTCAGGGTTTTGTTCAGCTAGAGACTTTAAAATCTTTAGGACAGAGATTCCATAGTCTGTCTAGAACTGGTTCCTGTGTTCAACCACTGTTTGAAAACTGAAATTTAACTTGTTGCAGGTGGTAGAGCTTGCCTCTTGATCTTTTGTTGTAGGCCTTGATACTTGTCACTTGACTGTGACTCTCCAGTCTAAATATCCCTCTAGGTGCTCTTTTTCTGTGTTGTATAGCACTGAACAAAGCCACCAACCTTTAGGGATTTTTTTCTCCCTTTTTTTGCTTAATTTTTAAATGATTGACCCCTGAAACCGAAGATTTAGATACAATATTTACACATCTACCAGTGATGTGGAAAATAACATTACAGCTTTCACTTCTGTGCAGTAGATTTTAGCAGATGCCCTGCGTTAGAACCATTGGTACACAGCAAGTGGATGACATTTGAAATATAACAAGACAACCTTGCAGATTAGCTGAAGGTATGAAATATAGTAAGGTATAAAAAAAAGAGGGTGCATTTTTAACTAGTGAAATGCTCAGATTTATTGTTATACTATAGATAGACAACTTAGTTCACATTTTGAACGGTAAGCATTTGTGTTGAACTAAATGAACACCTCTCACAGCCATACTGTGTCCCTATGTACACCCAAACGTAATCAGATTTTAATTACGGTTCTGAGCTCGGAACATTTCCATGTTTCAAGATCAAATTGCATTTTAGAAAGGTCAGCTTTGCATTAAGTACCTGTATTTATTCCTTACAATGAAGTAAATTATGTATAAGCACCAATACTATGCATGGAAAACTTAAAATATTTGTATTTAATTTCTTCAGCAACTTCCTTTGTTTTTAGGGTCTGATCTTATCATCTCATATTTGAGAGTTTAGTTATGCCAAAAACTCAGGGAACTTCAACAACAGGCCTCTATTATTATTATTAGAGCAGAGGATAACAAGATCCAATTTTAAAAGCAAAGGAGATGGTCCCTTTTACGAAGTTAATTAAAAAAACCCCCAGAACAACCAGAACTATTTTGTAGCCTGCTGAGAAGAGAGACCAGGTAGGATTCTCAAAAGCACTCCAGCACACCAGGTAGTTAACTCCCACTGAAGCTTGTGCTTGTGTCTGTGGGTATGTAATGTGGGAACAGCTAACGAACAGCTGCTTGCCCCTGTGTTCTCCCTGTAGCACTCAGACACTTTTCAGAACGTGAATCTGTTTTTAAAACGGTAGTGTATCTAGAGCTTTGATTTAAAATTAGTTGGTTCACAGTGTAAAATAATGTATTTACTGACCTTAATTCTATAGCCTAGTTCTTGTGCACACGTATGAATAACTGTCCCTGCGTCTGCTGACTAGCAAAATGTGCCGAAGGCAAGTCAGCATGATTTGTGGACTGTTTCTTTCCTGCTTGTGTCCCCCTCCTTTTTGATGGTGGAAATATTTCCAACATTTAAATCAGTGATTTAAATGCCAGTTTAAAGTCTGCTGTAAATGAACATTCTTAATTGGAAATTACAGTCTGTGCTAATCAAGACAGTATATTTCAGGGTTGTTTACTCTTCATAGGAAAAACTCCTGTGTCCCGATTTGAAAGTCACTGGAACCCCTATGTACCCATGTTGGGCAAAGGCCAGATTAGGATAACGGTCCCTGACAGACTTCAGCTCCCCATTTATGAGGCCATTATCCATCACTGCATTGCAGTGTGGTTGCTGAAACGGTAACACACTCTGGAAGTGATGTGGTAGATGTGAGTAAGTCTGTAGTAGTCTTTTCTGTGAGCTGATGGCTGCCAGTCCCATGTAGAGTCTAATAAGCAGTTACACTGCTGTGTGTTTAACTATGTGCAGCAAGGGTTAATGGAAGTGTTGAGAGTTGGAGTTGACAATACTATTTAAAGCTTTTTGAATGATCTCACAACCTTAATATTTTCAGTGTAACTTTTTTGTATACTTTTAAAAAGCACATGGAAAAACCTGTATAACTTGCCATAAGGAAGTTTGGAAATTTCTGCTGTTTGCCAGCAAGGTACTCATCTGGCACCCCACGGAGCAGCTGTTTGTGGGCCAACAACTGGAGGGGCAGGAGCAGAGTCTGCCGGCACTGCTGGCCGGACCTCCGTCTGCAGTGTCAACTGGGATCTTGAACTGGGGGGGAGGGAAGGGTGGCTTTGCTAAGCCCTTGATCCTCCTGCTGCCTCATGTTTTGTGGATGCTGTGTATGGGTGGAGTAGTATAACCTAGAGAAATGTCCCTCTTCACTAGCTGCTGTGCTGCCAGGCACTTTAACTGCTTCATAGCTGGCAGGTTTATAGAGACGCTGCTCTTGGTCTTTATAATACGGTGATAAAGCATGTTCTGTCCTGTCAGCGTGGAGGAGCTGTGTGGTGACAAAGCTTATTCGGTTAGTTAAAATACTTGAGGGTCTTGGCAAGTGCTGTAAAACAAAACGGAGCACGTTCAAAGACACCATCTTAAAGGCACTTAGCATCTGTACAGATATCATTGGAGCAGCAAGATGAAGTTCAGCTTGTTCAGACACCACTTTTTCTTCTAAAGTTTTAACTTCTCAAATGCTCCACTCTGTATTTAAATGTCTGAACCAATTTTATGCAAGTCTTCCACCAAAAGTAGTTCTGAGGGGTGTGTGAGAGACTGTCATTAAAGAATTAGAACAAACTTCTGTGATGGAAAATGTTAGGCATCCTTAACCACAGATGTGGCTGTGTCTGCATAGGTAATAACATGCTTTAGTGCATTTTTCTATTTTGGGCAAAGATACTCACCGAAACAAGCGATGTTCTTTTCCTTTTAGTGCACCAGTTTGTCAAAGTTAACTTTCATTCAGTAGATCCTAATTTTAGCCTAGTGTGAAACTTTAGTCGCAATTTTGGGTGTATCAAGGCTGTGTTAAAGATGAAGTATCTTAAATTGAGTGTGTATGTGTTCATAAATTGTCACAGAGGCCCCTTTCCTAGACTAACAAATGCCCTTGTGGAAATGTCTGGGGGTATGAAGTTTTAAATGTTTTTCAGCAATCCACCCCTCGCACCCCCAGTGTAGTACTCCAGTTTGTAGAATCTTTTATTTGTCCACACAAAAGGCAAAAAATAATGCTTTTTTTTTCGGTTTGGTATGGTTCTTATTTTCATGACCTGTAAGCTTTAACTGTGTCTGGGAATGGAAGAAACTGCATCTGTTTGGCCCCATGTGTAATGCAAATGTGGGATTTTAAAGAAATTAAAGGTATTTTAAAAGTTCAGGTGAACAAATCTAACTTCTAATTGGGTTTGTAAACAATAGCTTAATCTTCAGATACTGGGAAAAATGCATGCTGTAGACTTCTGGAAAGAACATGCATGCTTTCCTGAAATATGTTTTTTCTAAATGGCTTCAGAATAGGACACAGTGTAGATTGGGTGGAGCCTCACAGTCTCAGTAGGACTGAGGCATGCTGATAATTCAAGGGCAGTCAGTTTCTTATTATGCAGCTCATGAAGCTAATAAAACATACATCGTTAAAAAAAAAGTACATTTGCAGGGGAATTGCATGAAGTTCAGAAAAGGGTCCTCGGAATTATTTATTTTTTGCAGACATGCTGGTGCATCTGTGGTGGTGGGTTTGTTTTTTTTTTTCCTTGAAACTGTGATTATAAGGTCTCAGACTTAGTTAATAGGTTACTTAAGTGGTGATCTAGTAAACACTTCAAATATTACTCGTTTAATAATGAGTGTATTTTTGGAGACAGTGTTAGAAATTGCTAGTGTTGTCTTCCCATCCCCCAGCCTTTGAGCTCAGAGCAGCCTAGTTTGCTTGCAGCTGCAGTGGTAGGCATCTTTCAGGAAGTGACCTTGGCTTGTATTAATCAAATTCAGAACACACAGAAAAGCTTCTTGGTAACATGCTGACTTGATGTAAAATTTTATAGCATCCATTTTCTTTTAAAATGAGGCCATCTTATAAAAAGGGAATTTTATTTATGATACCTCAATTTAAAAGATTTTCTCTAAAATGGCATGGTATTTAGAGAAGGTAAAACAACAAAAACAAACTGCTCTTTTTACTGAAAGGAAAATAGCTTTTATATATGTAATTAAGTCATAAACTACTGTTGGTAAAACTGTGTTTTAGCCTAGCTAAACCATGAAAATACAGTGTTATTTGAGAGCATTTTTGTTGGTGCCTTACCATTCTTGAACTAGAGTAGAAAAGCTTGGTAGAAGGGCATAATCTTAATCAGCTGAGACTCTCATCATGTCTTTAACTTTGACTTGATGTATTTTAATCACTTACTGCATCTCTTGTTAGCAGCTCTCAAGGCATTAAACTTACACTAGCTGTATTGAGCTGCTATGCCTATTAGCATAGATTAAGAAAGGAATCTACCTGTGCCTGTTTAAGAAATCCTTGTTTCACCTTGCCCGCCAGCTGGAAACTGTTTTTCATATTGGCTGCACTTAAACGAGTTATTGACTATTCCTGAAGCAGGTTTTAAGATTTTTGCATTATTTTCTTCTTGCCCAAAACTGTTTTTGTGAATTGAGTTACAAAAAGAAGATTTTTGGTAGTCATCTCAGCTGGCATAGCTGTTTGTAAGAGTATTGGTCTTTATCCTTTCTTGGAACCTGTACAGAGGGCTGAGACCAGGATAGCTTTCATCATTAGAAAGTGCTGTGAAAGCCTTTTAAGGTCCTGGGGTAAGAGAATTTACCAATTTTCAAACTGCATTTTTTTGAGGATTAGTAATAGCTGCCACCTGAGTAACATGTTGTTTCCCTTTGGTTGTCATGTGCATTTTCTTGAACAATCTACCATCTGGTTGGTTTCAGGGTTTGGAATACTGAATTCCACTTTAACTGTCATCTTCAGCATAAACCTCTTCTGTATGTTCGAGAGCACATTTACTCCTTTTACCTCTTCATATATTTGGATTCTTGTCATTCTGCAGTGCGGTGGAGATGCGAGTATCCTAACATACATGTTCTCAGGTGTTTCCTGACTTGACTGCTGCCTGTTTTGGAGTGGTTTAGTGCCATGCTGTTTACCTTGCAAATGTATACAATGGTTTGCCATTCTACTTGGTATTGTTGGAGTTGCTAAGCAGTCACTTCAAGATCTCTGTAACCTTACCCCTTTTTGCTGTGCTGATAATGCTCTTGGGGTTACTTTGCTACTGAATTTGCCCAAACTACATGCTTTACACGCTTCATGCTGCCTCTTTTTATATTGTCTGTTATTGCACCAAGCTGAGAACTCTTCAGCCACATCTTCACTTTGAGTGCTTTAGTTCATCTGCAAGGCCAATGGGGAGGTGATAAATCTGTTGCTCTCTGTGGTTAAGTGTATTTGACACAGGCTTTCCAAGATCAAGTGGATGCTGAAACACAATCATAGATTATGTCATTCATTATTTGCTGTCATCAGCATTTCCATCAATCTCACAGAGAATAAAACTGGTCCCAGCACAGATTTTGGGATATCCTACAATGGTCTGTTTCACTGAGTAGTCCCTGAGGTGAAACTACAGTGCTAGTGATGATATTTTGACTCGGGAAAGCTTTTGTTGTAATTCTTGGCATTAAAATTTTAAACCAAAACTACTGGTTAGGAGACGACAGAACCTGGAACCCTTGAAGCAGAACGGAGGCACACAGAGCAACAGGAAGCCTGTTCTATGTTCTGTAATCTTAAAATGGGTGGAGACCAAAATGCATCTTGTCTTTCTGTGCCAAAGCAAGACAATCTATTACAACGTCTCGTGTCCAAACCATTTTCTACCTCTGTGGGCAGGTATTATTGTTCTCCTGTGCAAGACTGAAGAGCTGGGGGGTTTTGTACCCTCACAAGAGCCACAACTTCACAGTCCATCTTTCTTGGAGTAGCTGGGGGATGACTAGTTTTGAAGTCAACATGTTGAAGCAGGGTATTACTAACGGTAGTGCAGGGACCGGACAGAGTGCAGCAGTACTCCTTGGGCTGCCCAGCCTCACGGCAGGGCCATGCCCACTCCTCACTCGACAAGGAGCAAAGGAAATCACCGCAGCTCTGGGCTGCGCATTCTGACAATTCTGTGCTGATGTTCTCCCTCCCTCCCCTTTCGCAAGGTCAGTCTTTCCTGTTTGCCAGCACCGCTCGCTGCTGTCCCTTACGGCTCGCTCCATAGTTCGGTGCTGCTTTGATACTGACCCTTCGATTCCTGCCCTGGCTTTCAGCTAAAATGGGGGAAAGGGGACCCTCTGCTGCTGCCTGCCGTGCTGCTGCTGCAGCAGCTCCTCTTCCCTTGTATGTCCGCGCTGAAAGAAGCGCTCGCCTCGCCGGGGCTGCCGGCAGGGAAGGGGCGGAGGGGACCTTCCCGCACCCCGCTCGGGGCCGGGCCGCAAGGAGTTAAGGGCCGTGCTGCCGCCCGCGGTTCTGTCTGGAGCCGCCGCGCGCCCATTGGTTGCGGAAAGGTGAAATTGAAACCACGGTAAACTTTTGACCCTGTAGCAGTTCTTGTGGAACGCCTTCCCCTTGCCAAGAGCGGAGGGCTTTTTCCCCCCCCCCCCTTTTCCTCTTTTTTCTCTCTTGGCAAGGGGGGGGGGGTTTTTCCCCCCCCCCCTTTTCCTGTATTTATTCCCTGTGATCGTGCCGTGCCGCATGCAGCCTCTCCGAGGGAGGGGGAGGACAGGCACAAGCCAGGAGTTTGCGTGTCCGGCTAACGGTAACGCTGGAATACGTCTTGCTGCTAGTGCCAGCTATCTTCTAAAACTCTGATCAGTAAACAAGTAGGAGCCCATTTTTCACCTTCCAAGATGGTGGTTGCGTGGTTAAAAGCAAAAAACAACCACCAAATTGATGCTGACTCTCACGGCTAATTGGAACGTGGGGAAGGGCGGGTGAGTCACCAGGCGCGCTGGCTGCAGCCAGCTCTGCTGCTTAATAAACGTGCTCTTTCAAAAAAGACTGGCGTGCTTTCTCCTTGCTCAAATACGACGTAGACATGCCTCATGATTACTGTTTAGTTCCTAAGTTACCGTATTAAATACGTGTTTACCTAACTGTAACTGTTGTTCTGGATCTTCCTTAGAAGAATGTATTTGTTCAGTCTTGGAGACAAGTAGTACCAGCTGAACTTTGCTGCCAACTTGCAGTGTCAGAGGCCTACGGTAGCCAGTGTTACGGATTTTTATTTAGGTAGGGCGACTTTAACAGATTCTGGACCGAATTGGAGTGTCTGTCACCTTCATACTCGCTGGAGTTTGTCACCAAAAAAAAAAAAAAGTATGTGTGGTTGAGAGAATTCACCTTCCCTCTGTAGCTTTGCCAAACCAGACAAATTATAGCAGCATTACGTTTTCAATGAAGTATGAATACGAGATTTAGTTAATCCACGTTTTTTCCCCCTGAAACGTGTCTGTCTTTTTCACTGACAAAAGAATAGCTGACTGGGTTACTTTGCTGCATCAGCTGCCGTTTTCTCCCGCCCCCACTGCCAGGCGCAGGTACCGGCCTGCTCTTCTTGCTGGAACATTCAACTTACTGAATGTTAAGTGCCACTTAATCAAGGAGTCACTCAGCACCTGACTTAGAGATAACGTTCTAAACTCTTCCTCAACAAAGAAACTTGATTCCCCACTACTTCAGGCTGATGTCTTCACCTCTCTAGTGGCTTGTTCTTGCAAATAGTTTCCTCAGATTGCTACAGCGTGTTCATTTTTCTAATGAGAGATTAGGGTGGGGAGGAACCCTCAGCTGCTGTTTCGGATTTCTTAAGAATTCCGTTCGATCAGAAGTGTGTGGGTTATGGCAGCGTTAGCATAGCAGGACAAGACTGTGAAGGTTCAGTGTGGGCTGTTCACGGAGTGCTGCTGTTCTCACTGCAGTTTTATCTGGGAATTGAGGGAGTCTCCCGAAGCATTGCCAGCAGCATCAAGGGAACAATGAATATAATATGATTAATAGCAGATCCCCTGCCCCCTCTTGTGTGCAATTCTCCTTGCAACTGCAAAAGGAACATGCGCTTGTAATGATAGTTGGTGGCCTCCCTGTTTGTTCCAGCTAGTGTTCCCAAGCAGCAGCTATTATATAGTTTATTTTTCCCCACTCCCTGTGATTCTTTGTTCTGCCCTCCCTGCGCCTGTGTGTGTCCTGTCTGCTGCTCATTGTCTGCTCCGTGGCAGCTCGGCTGCCTTCACAGTAGAGCTGCACTGAAGCTGCAAATCGTATTGCCTATCACAGTGAAACGGAGTAAATGCTCTTCTAAAGGCAGGAAGAGTGAGTAACAACTGTTAGGAACTAAGAACCGCTTGTGAACTCTATTTCTGAAGTGTCATTTAAATGTCTCTATCTGAAAAGCTTCTCTTGAACAGTTGCATGATTGCACTGTGGTAACATTAAGTGCATGTGCCTTTTAGCAGTAGAAACCGGCGATCTTTAAAAATACTTCTGTATATGCCAGTGGTAGGGTGGGAAACTGGCAGAAAATGAATACTGACTCTTAAACAAAAGAAATACGAACTTCACCAGACTTGTAAATCCTGTAACCTCTAAGTATCATACTTGGGGGGAGAGTTGTTGAAGACTGTTGTTGAGAGCTAACTGCTGATCATGGAAAAAAATCACTGGTATAACCTTTACTTCTAATGAAAATGGCCAGAAAGATGTTGGGGATCCTGTCAATGCATTTTGTACCCAAAAAGCATGAAATGAACAGTCACAAACTGAGAACAGAATGTGGAGTTCTACACTGTTCTATTCTGTGTGTTTATTTAGGGTAGATTTTGAGATTGGTTACATCTCAAAATTGCAATCTGCTGATTTGGAGCTGTCCTTTCAGAATATTCTCCCTCTACCAAGATTTCCAGGCTGTGAATAAGACATTTAAAAAGAAGTCCACCCCAAGGTGTTTTCATTTGTTCTTTCTGTTATCTAGAGTAAGCGGTTCTTACTGTCATGTTTTACTGAAGGATGGAAAGATGATTTAGAGGAAATTCTAGAGTATAACCTCTCAATTTGTAAAATTATTTTATATTCTGAAATTCATCAGTACTTCTATTGTGTGCCTGAAATTTCTGCTGGCTTATTGCCCCTCAGTCTCCTGGCTTTGATCACGGATTTGTACAGTGAGCTGGCCTTTGGTGTCTCATATTAAAGCTTCCCAATTCCCCCTAAATCAGCTCCTAAGTGTCATGCTGGTACAGATGATGCTGAAAAAGAGTAGACCTGTAGTAGTTGGAACTTAGATTGTTGTTTGGTTTTAAAACGTCACCATTGTACCTGTCTTGGCTGCTTTTATCTTTGTTTCAGTTGGTGATGAAACTATCTGCAGTCCAAGAGTTTCATCATGGGATGCAATAAGCGGCTTTTTTCTGCTTCTTCCTCCATAGGTTTGTCTCAAAGCTGGTCTGTCTGCATCCTTGTTGCATATCCTCAGTGATGAGGGAATTCTTGGGCTTCTGCAACAATGATGGGTTGGGTTTCTGGAATGTAAATCCCTCTTTGAAGAGCTGTGTTAGATATGGAGATGAGCCTCTTCTAAGGAATACATTGATTAGATCTGGAAGTCCTCAAATCACTCAAAACTTGGAGGTCCTGTTTTGCTCTCGTCTTTGCAGCAGGTTTATAGCAGCAACTTCTTTGAAATTCTCTTACATACTATCAGGGTGTAGTAAGAAGAATAGATATAAAGGATTTTAAGCTGCAGACATGTTAATTCCTTTAAGTATATGTGTACATACACACGGTACTGCTTCTCTGGCACTGAAGTTCAGGAATCTGAGAAATGCCTTTTTTTTAAACACACATATACAAAATGTAGATATACATTTTAATTTAATATACAAATAAATATACAATATACCAATTTAATATACAAAACAGTATGCAGAAAGCAGTGTTTTCCAGGTAGGATGAAGTGGTCTGATCTCAGAGAAGCAGACCTCCTGCTGGGAGTTGTGTTTTGCCCCTCGCACTTCTTGAAACATGTGGTCAGTACAGGGATTGGCGGCTGTAGCTGGAAGGACATCATGCATTTATAATCTCTGTAGGTTGCATCACCTATACAGCTCTTGCTTGTAAATGTTTCTGGGTTGATGTACCCAGCAGCCAGGTTGTTCCCAGCTTCTGTTATAGGCTGAAGTCTTCTCAGGCCACAGGGACAGTACACAGTAGGTTTCCTTACTGATTTCTGCTAAAGTAGCAGACTGGGATAGTTCCCTGTAGTCTTTTTGGGAGAGTACTTTATTTCCAGTTTAAAACGTCTTTTTGGTTGTGTGGGTGTAGTGGGGGTAGGACAGGACAAGGATTACTCAAAGCAATTGCATATGGTAATGTAGAACCCTCTCTGCCACTCACATTCAGCTCGTGTATGTTCTGGAAAGATCTTTGTATTTATCCTATTTCCTTTGTATTTATCCTATTTCATCATTACTTCTGACTTCTCTAAAGTTTCCTTCCGATGTTTATTGAGCATATAGTGTTTGTCCTTTAGGGTGATAATCAGTCTAACCTATCTGTCTATTTCTTAAAGCAGTACATGAATTTTAAATAGCAGAGAGAGCAGGTCCCTGAAGAGATGGAGCAAGGAAAACAGAAGATTGGCTGAAGTGCGCTGTAACTGCTGCATTTGCTCATTTGTGGATGTAGTTCTCCTTGCAGTAGTCTGATGAAGTCTTAGTCTGGAAGGCTAAGACAACAAAAGGGATCAACTTTACAGTTTGTGGTATCAAAAATTCATCGTGATGTATCACTGCGCCATGCCCATTGTTCATGCTTCCAATCAGATGGCAGTAGAAATGCATAGTTTTCTTCAAGATAAGTCAAAAGCACAACACAATAATCCTTAGTATAATAGTACTGTAATCCTTACAGTAGATAGTTTTAGTTCTCAAGGTACAAATGGGGAATGTCCCGATAAATCAGGGGTCTGACAAATACAAGTATATTCGGACTGAAAATTACATGCCACAAAACCAGGATGTCTTTTGTCTTGCTGGCGTCACGTGCTATTGTAGTCTTTTGGTAATGATGCTGTGAAAATAGAGGAGGAGTATTTTTCATTTTGGATGTTACTACTTAAACATATTCCTATTTCCAGCACTTGAGCAGACATTTCCAGCACTAGAGCAGACAACTGTTAACATTCTTTCATAATAAACCAGAGGGCTGTGATGTGATAGAGAATAGGAAAATTAGTGATGCCTATCTAAGTTTGTCTCTAGTGCTAAGCTTTGTCTGTCCTAGGGAATAGGAAAAAGGGCCATTTGTACTGAACGTGGATAGTTACAAAAAGGTTATTTTATTTGACGGAAGAATTTATGTCTTACAGTGGGAGCAACAATGTTGCTTTTTATTCAGTGTCTTTTAATGTAATTATAAATTGAGAGGGCAAAATTGAATTATTCTGGCTATGCAAATGGAGGAAGAAGGGGAACTGCAAGCTTGCTGATCATCACAGAATCTTTTAAAATTGATTTATGACTGTTGTTCACAAGAAAAATACCCAGGTAGATAGGAACATTTCTGATAATACTAATTTCAGAAATTTTGAATTGGTACTTTTCAATTACATATATAAAATATATTGATAACTTTAATTATGCTTCTTTTTATCTTTTCCAGCCTCCTGTATGGAAAATTCATTAGGTGATTTGTTATTTCCAAAGCTGTCATATTCCCCTTCTTTTCTTCACACTACTGTTAAAGTAGGAAAAGCAGTTCTGTCTCTGCTTCTGATTTCCTTTGTTTTTCACCTTGATTCCCTACCACCTGTGTAACGTTGTCCTCCTGGGTCCTGTGTCAACATTGCTTGTGTGCTGTTCTGACAGGATTAGAACTGAGGAATTCAGAGGAATCTTAATTTGAAATAGCCTAAAGTTGAATATGAAGAAAATTAAGATCAATATGAAGCTTTCTTAAGCTTGCTGTAAGAGGTAGAAGAGAACATTTGGTGAGAAAATAAATGTCTGAGGTTTTCAGAAGCTGACACATAAGAACAGACTGGTGTCTTGTGTGTTTTATGGGGAGGACAGTGGGGCCATCTTGTTAACTGGACAAGTGGTTTTTTTAAAATAAATTCTAAATGGTTTTGCTTTTCATTTATCAGGCACATGATAGCAGACAAGTTGTTAGTATACTAAAAAGCATTTTGTATTTTTTAATAGGATATTTATGGTTAGCAGAGTTCATATTTATAAGGGTGTTCTGTGGTGTATGTTATTTCCCTACTGATTCCTGGAAGCTGATCCTGCCTTTGGTAGCTTCACTCTTCTTCAGTACTGAATAAGGCCAGGCTCTGATATGATATGGTATGGTGAATTCTGTGTTTCTATGTCAAACAAGTATTGATAATGAATACATTAGTGACAGAAATGCTGTCTTCATGTGAAGGAAATAAACCTCTTTTGGTTTCTTGTTATTTTATGGGTACATAATGCGAATGTTAATTATGTCTTTCAGGTGTGCAGAAGACATTCCTGATCTTTCTAGAAGTAAAGCATTCTAAGTTATAATTCTCTTTGCCTGCTTTTAGAGTGTCAGACCAAGATTAATACTGTTTAATGGCACTGTTTTACGCAGTATACCATTCATGCTGTCTTCATGTAAGAGTTTCTTAAAATTTCAGGATAGCTTCTGAGAAACTTTGAAGGATGCTAGCTGTTCATTGGCTCAAAAGGTTATGAAAATGTTGACTTGCTTGGCTGTAAAAGCAAAATTAGTTGCTTTTTGGAAACTTAATTCAGTGTCTTTGAAGTACAATCATTAAAAACCCCAGCCTTTTTTAAAAGGTACTTTTAAGATTTTGTTCAGTCCCAGCAACTAGCAGACCTATGACAATTTTTTAATAGTCTGAGATCCTAATCTCTGATGACAAACTCAGGAACTTCTGCCCCGCTTTTGTACTCTGTGACAGGTATTTTTCAATCCTGAAAAAACAGTTTGCGGAGTGTTGTTTTAAGATACCAGTTTCATTTTGTTTAAAACACTACACACTGATGTGTGACATCTTAGTGGCTAATAACAAGCAGTTTGTCAGAGGGTAGCTGGCCATGCAGCAATGGCAGGGCAGGAACTGGTAACCCTCTGCTTGTCCAAGGATACTAAAAAATCCCCACTCATCATCCAGAGTTCTGCAAAGATCCTTGAATTTTAAAGAACCTCTAGCAGTATAAAGCAGTAAAAATAACTATATGGTGTTTACTGGAATTGCAGGATTTGTGGCTCTTCTGTAATCCAAGGCAGTGTTGTCATTCATAGATGGTGGTATCTCTTCCATGACAGATGGATGTTTACCTCTCATCCAAACTTTGCTTTGTTTTAAGTGTGTCAGATTTCACTTGGCAATGAATGAAATCATCTAGCAATCTTCCTAAAAGATGTGAGGTTAGAAGGAAACACATCATTTAAAGACTAAGAAAAAATTTTAGAATTTCTCAATGAAGTATTGTACATCTTCTGTAAGTAACACTTCAAAACTTTAGACTTGACCAGTAGTAACTAACTTGAATGAATTGTTTTTCATATGGCAGGATGTTTTCCCTGGTCAGTAGTATGTACACTGCAGTCCTTGATTTGACAGGTTTTGTCACTCACAGTACTTCTCCTTTCCTTTTTTCTATGTCTGTCACACTAATACGGGATGAATTTGCTCATCTGTCTCTTTGAAGGTACCTATTTTGAAATGTCAACATGAGGATTATAGCATTAAGAAGTGCATAACGTTAGATATTTATTTGAAACAGAACATACAAACCTTAGTCTTCATAACGATACATCATCTTGCTGGTATTCATAGGCAGCTTATTTTAGGTTACAGCCTTTTCATTAGATCTTATGTCTTGATTGTTCAGCTCTAATTTCACATCAGCAGTGTTGGTTTCAGAGCAGATGGAATGAATACTGTCAAGTAAATGTACAAGGGGACTTTTTCATACTTTATGTTCTTTCTTATTCTATAAAGGACCTGAAGAGCTTTTGTGTTCTGCTGAAACTCTATAGTTTACTCTGCTTAAGGCTTATAATCACTTTTGCAGTTAAAGGATGTTAATTTTGATGGTTACATTGCCAAAAAAAAAAAAGCAACTTTCATAGTAAGTCTAGCAGTTAAGTTGCTACTGCTTTCAGTATTGTGGTTTTACGATACTGGTGTTCAATGTAGTTGATGAAAGATCATTTAGATTGCTTATCATCACTAGTGAATGGTTTTAGTGTGTAAAAAGTTTGTCTTTCTTTAAGGAAAAGTGAACATTATAGGTTATTAGTGATGTTGTTAGAAAACATCAAGGAGACTGGAATAATAAATTTAAATAGGCCTTGCTCTGTTTTTCTTAGCTCTGTGCACATCTATGTTTCTAAATAACTTGAGAAATAGCTCTAAATGAAATTAGAGCTAGTCTTCAGAGTCTTCTGATAGGACAAAACACATTTCCTGTAGCTTTCTATGAAAAGTTAAAAATATTCAGGTAAAAGATTTTTTTACTTTTCCTAAATTTTGAAAGAAACACTACTTCCAGCCTTAGTATTTCTGCTGGAGCTGGTGATAGAATTCTCATTGAATTAACAGAAACGGACCAATGGGAAGTGCTTCTGAAAATCCCAGTAGAAGTATATTAAATTTCAATGGATCAAAATACTTACTACTTACACACAGAGAGGGAAGGGCATTGATATGACGTGTATTTGTGATCCTTAAAGACACAGAGCTTTCTACCTGCTCGGGAAAACTATCTAATACTTTATGACATTCTTTAGTGAATTTTTATTAGAGTTTCAGACTTAGCTGTGGAGGAAGAAACCTGCTTGTTAACATGGTAATCGCAGTGAAAAAGTACATTTCACTGGCATGATCACAGTAGCACAGTAATAATTTTTTCTATACTCAGAATGATAAATTATGTATGCGTTTAAATGGTTTTAGCTGTGGAATGAACAGGTTTTAAGTTGACTACACTGTATGTAGGATGATTGATGTATTTATATCACATTAAAAAGGAAATTTCTTAATGATAAGTTCTGCCAACCCCACCCTTTAATTGTACAGTTAGCATTCCAAGGCTCTGCTCAGTTTGTTGGACAAATTCTGCAAGACACAATTAGAATTTTGAATGGTTTACTTCAGCAGAAAATGTTGTTCAAGTAGAACTGGACTGTAAATATACAGAATTGGTAGTGGATATAAGAGAAACTTCTTTGTCTTTTAGGTTCTTTTTGACTTGGCTTGATGTTGAATGTGTCCGTTTTAGAGGAATATGTATATTAGAGTATTGTATGTAACTTTACCTGAGATTTTGGAAATACTGCCATTAATTTCCATGTGTTGACAGTGTCTGTGTAACAATACCCTCTTTGGAAGTTAAAATTTGACAACGCTAAACTTTTGACCTTGGGTAGACGTTGCCATGTATAATGCATTATATTCAGCTGGTGAAGGAAAAATTGCATTTTTCTGGGCTCTAGTTTGTGGAAAAAAGTAGTGTATTGGGCTGTGATGCCTGACAGCTGACATTTATCAAGAGTAACATGAGCTTTACTCATTCTCACATTTTTAAGCAGCTTTCAAAGCCTCACATGTATACACATGTTCAGCATATGTCTTGCAGCTTTGAACATTTTGTTCTAAAGATGTTAGCTCTCATTAGGTTGAGAATCCAGACTGTAAACCCATGATGACTTTTGTTTATCAAGTGTAGTCGCAACGCTAACATTTTGTAAACTGGCACTATAATGTAAAACAGTAAGAGTAATGTTTAAAGCACAAAAATACTTTTCCCCTATTAAATGTTTTAGTGAACTTTAGACCAGACTCTCAGTGCATGGGATTGTTTTGGATGTATGACACTTTCAGAAGCAACCTTTTCTAGAAATCAGGAAATGAAATACAGTAAAAAGGCTATTTCCTATTAGAATAAAGTACTGAGGTTTCTCTTTGAAAAGAAAATGCATCTTTTTATTTCTTCTTCAGTGATGAACAGTCTGGTAGCCATTTTGCTATCTTTGTAAAGAGTTTGTGGGCAATGGCCAAATAATGAAAAACTTGTTCTACTTGCTTTAAGTGTTGCAAAGAATTGCGTCATTGTCTTGAAATGTTCAAAACTCTGAATGTAATTATTCTTGCTTAATAATCTTAGAGAGAATTGCCTGGAAGAAATTATTATTTTTATATTTGACAATTTTTCTGTTCGTCTGTGTAGTTTGCCCGTCTATTTTTAGGCTCAGAGTTTCCTGTTACTTCAGTAACTCTGCTAAACAGATCACGCTGGTCTGATGCCAGGTAACTCGAAACTGCAGGTGACTCCAAAAGATAAAATGGATGGGTATGATTGTGATCATCATCATCCTTTTAATTGCTGATCAGTGGTATAAGGTACATTTCTTTCTCCTTACTAAATACTTCAAGCTAACATTCATACCAAATAGTTTTAGTTTGTCACTTCTACATGGAAGTAATTTCAGATGATCTAAGAAAATATTTTTTCTTTAAATAATACCCAAATTACTAAAGTCAAAAGATAAATTAAGGTCTGAAGCTGTTCTGGAATTCAGACGTTGCTGCACCAGTTTGTTAGAAGTTGGAGATTGAAGATGGGATTTCTGTATTTCTGTGTTGTTTTGGATTGACCTCAGCCAAAATTGTTTTCGTAACTGTAGCAACCCTCAAATCCTCCCTGTTTATTTGATGAAAGTAAAATGTGGAATTACAGTTATCGGATCATTTCAAGATATTGCTAATGCATAACCAGGTATTAAAAGTCATACAGGCAACGAACAAATCAGATGACAATACAAAATATGTCTCTTGAGCTTGTTGGTTTTTAAATAATCCGTGTATTTTTACTACTGTCCTTAAGGTTTGCATGCTCATTAAAGAAATGAGTGCCTTGATTTATGACACTTTAAAACTTCAGAATTTTTAGAAATTTGTTCAGACTCATGAGAACCCTGAAATGATGTCTGGTAGAATTTGGTCTTGCAGGCAGAATAAGCTGTATGAATAGCAGGAAATATACTTTTATAAACAGGAACAAAAGTCAGTGTAGTTGTCCCAGTTGTTTTTATTTACTTGTGAATAGCTGTATGTTACAGGTAGTTAAAAAGATGCATTTTCTCTTTAGCAGTATCCCGCATAATTTGTTTTGTGTTTATGCAGTACTGGTAGAACGATGAGCAATTGGGTATCTTGAAGATACCAACTTTCTCCCTTGTCAGTCTATGTTCCTATACTTTTATCCTGAAAAGTCTTTCTTCCATGCATCCCCCCAGGTACATGTGCTGAAGAAAACTAGTATTTGAGATATATATGCGCTTCTTTACTGAGGAAAGCTGCTCTAACATGACTTTTCTTGAGATATTTTGAGCTCCTTTGTTGTGAAAGTCTTAAAAGTATATACTGCAGTATAGATACAGTATTTGCAGTCTGTTCTCATGGGTTGCTTGAGTAGCGATAGACAGCTTTTCTACTAGATACACATTCATTCCCTTACAATCAGCCTAGAAAAGGGAGGAGGTGATTAGCACACAGGTAATTTTTGAATAAGTGGGCCGGACTGTATTATCATTCACTAGTTAAGGAACTTGTCTCCCTATTGCACAAACGGTTGTGTTTACCTACATGGTAAAATGTACCAGTGTTAGTGTGCCACTGTGTGTAGACTCTTGTCGTTAGGGTAGATGAACATTTCCTGGCTGAACATTTGCTCTCAGCATTTAGCTGATGTTAGGGTATTTTAAGTCCAGTTAGTTTGTTCTGAGGTAGGTGTAGTGTAGAGATGTTTAATTGGTATAATAATGCTAGTAAGTCTTCCCATGTAGACAAGCCTGCTGCCTTCAGTTTTGCAGATCCTTTCTGTGCCTAGTGCTCTAAAATACACTGGTGGTCAAGCACTTAGCTTCATTCATGCTCTAAAATACATTTTTTTTTCTAGGGTCATTTGCTTATTTTTCTTTGTTCATGACCTAAATAATTAATATATTTTTTCTTGAAGCAATTTTGAGAATTAAAAGTCACAGGTAGTGTTGTGGGTTTTAGTATTTTTTCATACTTCTCAATTAATATAGGAAGAAAAACACAATTGCTGCTTCTTCACATTGTATGTCTCTGTTGCAGGCTGCAGCTTTGCCAGGCTTTTTTTTTTT
>NW_010226114.1:37736-115284 GCF_000690775.1 Eurypyga helias
GATGAACATTTCCTGGCTGAACATTTGCTCTCAGCATTTAGCTGATGTTAGGGTATTTTAAGTCCAGTTAGTTTGTTCTGAGGTAGGTGTAGTGTAGAGATGTTTAATTGGTATAATAATGCTAGTAAGTCTTCCCATGTAGACAAGCCTGCTGCCTTCAGTTTTGCAGATCCTTTCTGTGCATAGTTTCTCACAACGCACTGGTGGTCAAGCACTTAGCTTCATTCATGCTCTAAAATACATTTTTTTTTCTAGGGTCATTTGCTTATTTTTCTTTGTTCATGACCTAAATAATTAATATATTTTTTCTTGAAGCAATTTTGAGAATTAAAAGTCACAGGTAGTGTTGTGGGTTTTAGTATTTTTTCATACTTCTCAATTAATATAGGAAGAAAAACACAATTGCTGCTTCTTCACATTGTATGTCTCTGTTGCAGGCTGCAGCTTTGCCAGGCTTTTTTTTTTTAAATTCCAAAACTCATTATATTTGCTCCTTCTCTTCAAACCCCAACTGTGACAGTGACATGACTAGCAAAGCATCTCATTTTTCATTTAAAAAGAAAAAGGGATCCCATTCCCCCAGCACTGTAAAAGAAAATTTGAAAATGTGGACAGTTTACCTTGAAGTCTAACTGAAGAAAATGGAGACACAAGCAGTTCTTCTTTTTTTTTTTTTTTTTAATAGGGAGAGAAATGTGACTTATAATTATACATCGTTGTATAGGGGAAATAAAAAAACAACAAAAAATTGAGTTGCACAATTCAAGGGTGACTTATCCATCGTTGTTAAGAATATCATCGTCCATCGTCCATAAATTCATCGTCCATCTTCGTTATACATCGTTGTATAGGGGAAATAAAAAAACAACAAAAAATTGAGTTGCACAATTCAAGGTTTCACTGAACTCTTTACTCCTCTTTCATTGACCTCTGGCTCAGAAATGGTTGAAGCTTTGACTTCTAGAAAATATTAGATACCATCGTTGTTAAGAATATCATCGTCCATCGTCCATAAATTCATCGTCCATCTTCGTTATACATCGTTGTATAGGGGAAATAAAAAAACAACAAAAAATTGAGTTGCACAATTCAAGGTTTCACTGAACTCTTTACTCCTCTTTCATTGACCTCTGGCTCAGAAATGGTTGAAGCTTTGACTTCTAGAAAATATTAGATATTCAGAATGACAGCGCCATGTTTATCCCTGTAGTTTTTTTAGGCTTAATCTGTTAGTAGGGAAGCTTCCTGGTAAAGCCCTGTTAACAAACCGTAGTAAAATCACATTTCATGCTCGCAAAGGAGTGATTTTACAAGTTCCCTGAGTAAAAGAAGTTATGTGGGTAAATATATTTTCTGCTGCACTAAAGCAATTTAAATATTAAAACAAAACAAAGTTTTAACAAGTGTAAAATGATAAGAAATATTAGATCAGTCAGAGGATCATAGCGGTCACATAGTAATTCTGTGCAACTTTTCTTTCCCTCAAATAAGCTTTCCCTATTCAGAAGTCATGCCATGACTTCTACAAAGAAATGCTGGAATTGGGAGTCTCTCCAGTATCCTCAGTGGTGAAAGCCCACACAGATTTTTAGAGCTATGGCTTTATCCTCTCTGTGTGCCTGTTTTATGCCTTTCTGCATGCAGAGGTCCACTGTCTCCCTAGCTGGCTTCCTGCTACTGATGTGTTGTTTAAATATTTTCTTATTATCAGTTGGAGTTTGGTGCAAGGCACTCTTCTCGTTCTTTTTTTAGTCCTGTATTTCCTGTTTACATTCAGTTTACCGTGTTCTGTGGGTGTTTCAGTTCTTCCCACGCAGACAAGCTTTCCACTTTCTAAATGCTAGCCTTTTCCCTGTGATATCCCCCTTAACTTTCTTACAGAGCCATATAGGTATTTTTTGTAGTGTTTTTGTTCTCTGCTGCAAGCGCTGTGTAGGTGTAGGAGCTATTATCCAGAATTCACTTGAGGGCCTGCGTCTTTCTAGCCTCTTTCAATGTCATCACGGTTACCCTCATACACTGGTGGTGTGATCATTCTCCATCTCGAGGGCTGGGGGTGTGTGCTGATGTCCTCACCTATCACTGGGGATGTGTAAATTAATATTCCACACTGCTTCTGAGCTGCATATTGGGTTTTAAACACAACTAACTTCATAGGCCAATAATACCATGTTTGAGAATGTCTTTGATTTGTGTGTGCAAGCATTAATTGATGAATATACTGACCTTCTTTTTCCCCGTGTTAAGACTATTCAAGATATTTGGTTTTAATAATTTGAACTGGAGCTGCAAGTGATGTGAAGAAATAAATACAACGCTGTGACGTGCTAGAAGTTTTAGAACACGTATATCGTGCAGTCTGTATGTCTTTGTTTAATGTGGAAAAGTGTTTTGGAAGGATTTGAAGGTTTGAAAATTGAATCTTAATTAATTTAGTGTAACGCAAGACGTGTAAGTTTTAAACATCTGGGAATTTGTGGTGATAGTCTTGCTTGCTCAGTCGTCTTAATGTGCCAATGTGTGTTCCTAGTAAAGTCATACTAAAAATGAAGCTTAAGATTTGAATGGCCTTTTTGAACTTAGAGTAGATGGATTCAAAGCGGATTAATTCCAGTTTAAGCAGTACTCGTGTTATTCTTCTAAAGATCTCCTAATACAAATTCGGAATTAAATGTAGAAAGTCTTCTGTGTTTTAATCTATGAACATCTGGTGTGTTCTAGTAAGAATTTGGTCTTTTTCCCTTTTCTGCTGTCTTTACTTCAGTATTTCTCTAAGGTTCTATCTTTTTTCTCTGATGGCCAGGCAGTAATGCTTTTTGAGGTCCATAGAAACGCGGGGCTTTATTTTTCCATGGATTTGCCCTTTTGTTTGATCGCTTTTATAAACTCTGTCCATCGTACCTAGCCGGTTGCTTTTTCTTCTCCTTCTCCTGCAAAGACGTGTTTTATTTCCTGTTCCTCCGTGTTTGGGTCGGTTTCATGGCTTCTGCCTGATTCTTCTAAAAATTGAGTTCAGCTAAGAAAGCCAGAAATAAGACTAATTTAGTCATGGCACACATTTTACTGAATTATTCACATCTTCATGTTGCAAACAAAAAAGGCTTGCTAGCCTTCCTCCCCCACAGCCTCCCTCACAGCCCTATAAGGCGGCTATTGTCTCCATTCATATTGAGATGTCACAGATGTGTACACTCTTCTGGGTCCTTTTTTCTCTTGAAGCTCTAATGACCGCTACTCCTTTGATTCTTTTCTCAGGCAAATTGGCATAGGCTCTGCAGAAAGAAATTTAGGTCACAAATAATTTTTAAATTATTCCACTCGAGGGAGAGGAACGTTTAGCTGACTGTTTACGTATAATAGAAATTTATGGCAAAAATTGTTTCATCCAACAAATACTATTTTGTCATCTTGAAGATCATTGACTTAAAAATATCACTGAAGGAGTGTGCAGTTTGAGTGTGAAATAAAGTGTGCAATTGAAGGTTTTAAGGGTTTATCAGTGCTTTTTTTTCTTTTAGAGATTAAAAGCAGGTGTGTTCACCTGTACTGTTAAAACAGCTAGCAGTATTAGGAATGACTAATTTTAATACTTTTATTTTTGTGTATTTTTGTACTATAGATACTTTTATAATATACTTTGCTCTACTTTGAGATTAGCTACCCTCAGTACCAGATGTCCTGTCTGCCAGGACAGTGAATTTAGGGTTTAGCTCTACGCGTGGATGTAGGTTTCTTTGAAAACCCCGTGTATGTAATGACTCTTGGCTCCATAGACTGAGGTGTCATGGTAGGCAATGTCTGTTTGCTCATGGACCATATTAGCTGCGCAGATATGCAGATGGTCAAGTTGAGCAGGCAGTAACAGTGATCTATTAATTAAGAATGATTTTTCTGTTAGCAAACAAATTCTTTTCTTACATGCTCCTCAGATCTGCTGTTCGTGTGTAGAAAAAGCATGTGTCCACAAGAAATGGGAAACTATTTTGTGCTTTGCATTACATCTGAACTGTCTTCTGCAAACATCCTTTTATGGTTGGCTACTTTATTTTCCATTTAAAACTCGTGTTGTGTTTAAAGTATACTAACACGTCACACGCTTCATCACTTCTGTGAGTTTTGTCTGTTGCGTAGTCCTAATTTTAAAGTTAAAAGTACTCAAAAGGTAAAAAAATCCACAGATACACCATCATTTCTATTTGTTTTACAGATGCTGTGGTTAAATCTAAACCTGTTAGCTAATTCATTTACGCTGCTTTTCACTATTGTTTGTCTTTGTTGTTCTTTTGTAATAACAGAATACTATTCCCTCAAATATTTGTGCCCTTGAATGTGTGTATTTCAGCTGGTTGCAAACTCATGACAGAAGGCCATATAATTTGTGCCATGCTGTTTTTAAGAGGGTGTTCAATGCTGCTGTCCAGTACTAGAGGCTTGGTAGTGCGGGATGCTATGTTTTGTGTGGCTGGCTTTGAGTAATCAGGAAGGGGGACAGAAGTTACTGTGAGGATGTTTTGGGGGGCTAGCATTCCAGCTCATCTGCAGAGCACCACTGACAAGGCTTATTTCTCTATTCATTCGTTCATGTGTAACTCTGCTACTAATACCAAAACCTGTCTTTGAAGCATCATGAAGACTGGAACCAAAACATTTCATTAAGCATTATATTGCTGTTTTCTTGGTAATTTGTGCTATGGAAATCTTGAGAGATTGAAGTTTTTCCAAGGTTAGTAACAGAAACTAATTTGTTAATTGTGTAACAAATTGTGTTCTTATAAATGCAGAACAAAAGATTGTTGTCTAGACAGTAACATAAAAGATTCTTGAAACTGCAGCCCTGGATTGCATACTTTGTAGACTTAATGTTGTGTCATTCATAAAATTGAAAGGTTTGCTTTTTAGAAGTCAGAATCAAAGGCTCTTTATATTGATGGCCAGGACATTCCAGTAAATTTTGAAGTTGATCTGATGTATTTAATGCTCAAGCGTTTTCACTTCAGAGCTCTTGAATGTAAGAACTTGCTTCACTTGGTCAGTTTGGCTGAAAGTGGTCTTTTTTGGTAGCATCCCCCCAACAAAAGGTTAGTTCTGTTAGAAATTTGCAGCATCTGCCAGGAGGCTCTATACAAGTACAGAAAAAATTATATTTTCCTGTTCCGCAGTACTTCCACAAAGACAAAATGACAGAGCTGTGCAGAAATATTCACAAGCAGCAGGATTTTTTTGTTTTCAAGGATTTGGGATTTCCAGCTGTTGATAAATTTTTGTGCTTCTTAATAATATGTGATTATTGAAGTGCTGGGAAATGGCAGTTGAAGTGAACAGGCTGATAGGCTACATGTGTAGGGGGATGATTAATGGCAGTGCTGTTTAAGGCACAGGAGCATCAACTCGATCACATCTCATCTCCCAAGATAAACAGTTGCCCGAAGTAGAATGGGGGAAACAAAACTATTGATCATTGCAGAAATTCTAGATTGCATCCAGCTTTAAGAGATTTGAGTTTTAATTGAGAGGCTTGCTTTTAAATATGCAAATATAAAAACAATGGCTAGAATGGGGTTTTTTTAGCTGTGCAATTCTAATTTGCTCTGCAACTTGACACTTGAAAGTGTTTACTTTTTCAAATAAGCAGTTTTCTTAAAAGCCAAGCTCCATACCTTCTGAACTGATGAATACTTTCAACTCACCTAAGAGACTAAACTGGAAATACTGGAGGTGAACATCTTTTGCTAATAGCTGTAGGAAATGCAACTTTCATCTGTTCTGAATGCTTTTCTGAGTATTACTTGTAGAAGTTCAAAAGCTGGCATTAAGCTTGGCATCTACTTGATAGACATCACGTGTCAGAAACTGATAGTGTGTACAGTAAATGTTTCATTCTGTCAAAACCAGTCAGTTTTTCCCCTTTGTCTGAAGGCATTTTGGTATTGTTAGAGATTTTGATCCACATGTAAAATTACTTCTGTCTCTACATTTAAAAAGTTGCAGATTGAATTCTTATTATATTCAAACTATGTTTGGGAAGTTCCTTCCTCCCTTGTAAGGGAAAACTAATTCCTTACATATTGTTAAGTTAAGAACTCTTACATCTTGATTAGATCATGTAGGAAAATGTCTCTGCCACTCTGTTCTTCTACAGGAGCTATGGTATTCTGTAAGAAAAATGACACCCCATGTTTATGTGTGATCTTGTTGCTTTAAAATATAGTTCTCCCAATTTTACAAGTTGTGCCATGAATCCCATCTAATGTCTAGTAGGAGTTACTGCTTTGTGATTGCATTCGATATAATTGTTACTGAGCAATCAGCCATTTGCACTGGGCTTTATGATGGCAGTGATTAAAGTTTGTACTGAAAAAAAGATAATTAAGTTATTGTAATGTGTAGTGGTCAAAATTGTGTAAGAATTGAAGTCTTATATTGATAAGGCATGAAACAAGCTTTCGTCATAAGTTAATACATCCGCTGAAAAACAACGCATGAAGTGATCACAAGTTAGAAGTGATTAAAAATTAATACCTTCAGATTTATATGGTCAAACTGACAGTTTCATGTTCTGAGGCTCTTAGTTGATGTCCTTCTTTAATATAGAGAGATTTTGTTCTTTGGATTAACTTTTAAATAATTTAGGATTTTGTAATTACCTTTAAAAATTATGTAAGATTAATTCCTAATTAAGCTGACATTGCAATAGGTAGAGATGCATTATACAGCCTGCATTCTTCTTACTAACCTGTGGATTATGTCGTGTGTCAAATGGCATGGAGTCCCTTATGAATTAGGTGTACGTAGAGCTGGAAAGTGACTCTTCAGTACTGTTGTCTTGGTATTCTTACGTGAGCTGTGGCAAGGGTGTTCTGTCTTGTAAATGGAACACTTTTATATAAATTTCTTATTTTTTAGAATTTTATAGCTAGTAGAGAGTTTTATTGTTAGTAGAGAGGTTTGTGCACTGCTCCATACAATCTCTTTCCATAGTACCCACTGGTTTTGGCAAGGATGATGGGAAGAAGTGCTTTTAGAACTTTATTAAATATCAATATAAAACCTAAGTAGACCATATGTATCTCAGTCAGCTACTGACTTGCCTGTGTTTCTTCTGCTCTCAAAGTGTCTGGTTGTACAGAAAGGAATGGTGGTGGTCTGTGGTTTCTTACCAGTTAAGTAGTTAGCAGGTCCCGTTATAGTAGCCCAGACATCACACCCTGTTTCCTTCTTCATGGTATCTGAGCTGGGATTTTTTTTCTTTCTCTATATGTTTATTAAATTATTAATTACTTTAAAAAATAACTGTTTACTGACTTTTCGACGTACAAGTCTGTAAGGACGTACCTGTGTTAAAAGCATTGTAAAAACACTAGACCGATGCCATTAGCCCTACTGTAAGCCCAGATTACCTCTCCCATACAGTGCTTGGAAATTAGTCAAGATTAAAGGCCATCTTCGGTATTTTTTTCTCCTGCCGTGTTTGAGCATGCCACTTGCTGCCGGTGTCATGCAAGTTGACGGAGTGGCTGCATCATGCCCAATTGCCTTTTTCTTACAAAAGCTGTATCCTGATAAGCACATCTAGCCAAGTAAGTTCAATACCTTTTCACGCTGGTCTGTGAGGGAAGCATTTGTTCCGAGTCTAGAATGTGACTCCATGTCTCTGGAGCCGTGATGAGACGCAGTCACCACTTTACCACAGTGCTCTGCGCAGAAGCTGAAGGGAGAAGTTTTTACAAGTGTTCTGCAGTGTATGGGGAAGGCATAAGGATAAAGACTGGTCCTTTTTATAACCGTGAATTCACCGGAGCCCACTTTTTGTTTGTTTTAACAGGCTGCTGTATCTATAGCTGGGACTAGCAAACAGGGATGTATAGGAAACAAATTAACAAATAATGACTCCGAAAATAGAGCACACGCATTATTTATCAGTGGAACAGGAGACGCACTTGGAGTGTGATCCACCTCTGACCATCCTTTAACTGAAGGTGTCCTGTCATTTTAACATATGCAGAGCAAACAAGGCTCAAGTTAATTGTCATGTCCGAAAAACGGCACATAGTGCTTACTAAACACTGCGGGGGAATTGGTAAATGCAACCTGACAAGGCCTGAAAAACTGTAGTCTCCCTAAGACAAAAGGTATAATATAACAAGGATGTGTGCTGAGTTAAGATTATTTAACAGGTTGCAGCAGGGTGTGCTTCACTGGCTTCCAGATTAGGGCGCTCTTTTTTTTTGTTTTGTTTTAATCTGACACCTTTGATTTAGTGAAGTCTCTGTTGGAGTCCAATTTTTATTATCTAGTAAATGACCTTTTAGGCTGAGGGGGTGGGGAAAAACAGGAGTGGAGAATGATCAAATGTGTATCTTTTGAAATAGCATTTTATTAGTTATTGTACTGATGGAAGTGCTAGATTAGGGTAATGATGTATCAATACAATTAATTCATAATTTGCTGCTTGCTTCTTAGTGTAAATATAGCTGCTTTTATCTTAAAACGTATGTTAAGACTTTTTTGTACTCTAACAACAAAGTTACAAAACCTCTTTATTAACAGTGTAGTTGAGTCTCATTATCTCAGTAGTTTGTTCCATTGTACTTTCAGGTTCACAAAGCTGTAGTTAAGGTTCAGTGGCATTTATCTGCTGCGTTTTTCCCCTCCCCCTGAGGTTTGAAAACATGTTGGTTTTATGTACTGTAGTTTGAAGTGTTAGTATACTGTATTTGTTTTCTTTTTTAAACAGGCATGTTAATTATCTCTAAGCATTTAAAGAAGATTACAGATCCAATCCTTTTTACGTCTTCTTTCAAAAAGTAACTGTTGTGTTTACTGTATCTGGCACATCTGAGTATGAATAGGTATGTGTATTTTTAACCTTAAAACCAGTGTAACTTTGGCTCTCTGTCGCATTGCTGCCTGTGGCATTGTGGCTTGTCACTTAGCCATCCGGTCCAAACTCTAATGTAATCTTTTTTAATGTGCTTTAAAAAACAGGTGGCAAACTGGACTGTATGTACTCTTCAGTTTGGCAGCAAGGCAGTGTCGGATGCCTGCTTTCTGTGTGGTGCAAACTGAGCATCTCGGTAGCTCACGCTGGAAGTGGGGAAATCAGTCGAAGGTCGCTGTGTTGAGCTCACTGACATCAAAACATACAATGTTTTTGTGTGAGCACTCTTGGTTTTTGGTTGAGCAGTCCGTAGCCAGGAAGGAGTATGCTCATGTGTTGCTAGCGGTGCTGCTGTGGTGAGGGCTGATGGCGGTGCTGACTGCACGGCCTCAAGTGCCAAGCTGTTAGAAGGACACCGTCTCTGAGACTGGCAATCGCCTAGTGCACGACTGTGCTTTGATACAGGCACTCTAGTAACCTAAACTAATTCACGGGAAGCAGAACTGAAAACAATGTTGAAACAGACTATTTTTCGTATTTCCAGAGTTAAGAAGTTGGCTATTAGCTCTGTACTTTGAAGAGGAAAGATGTACGTTGAGAGTAGGGGTAAGAGAGTTGAATGGTCAACTTTCAGTGTAAGAGAGTTCAGGCTTTCACTATCAGGAAAAGACCTTTTCTCATGTAAATGTTATAGATAATAACAATGTAATGACTTACCAGATTTTAGAACTTTAGTACCCTGTCTTATTTATAGTGGTAGTAACTTGAGGTCTCATTCACTTTTGATATATGGCAACTTTCTTCTGTATCATATTTGACGTTAACTTTTTGGTTTACTGGGTAGGGTTTTCATCCCTCCCTCAGGCTGTTTTAATTTCATCCTGGTCTGCAGAACAGAATTTAGAATATCTGTCTAGGTTGCCCTACCAGTTGCCAGTTCTTATAAGATGGTCCTCTGCAGTGTTTGGCCAGCCCAGATGAGTGCAGATGCTGCTCTAGGGGCTTTTCTAACCCTTCAAGAGCCTTCAGATTATCCAGAAAGTTATTTTTTAGTTACTTCACTGCAGTAGTTTTTGGGAAGTTGTATTCCATCTTCTATTTGAACAGCTCACATATTGACATCCATAGAATGAATATTACTTGAGAAGAACATAAAGGGAATATTCTAAAACTGATTTAAACAGTGTTAAGGCTTTTATGTGGTCTTCAGCTTAATAAATTTTCAGGGTTCTTCTCTCTCCCCTTGCATTTCCAGTCATGCAGAATCCTTTGGATGCTTGTTCCCACCTTTAAGTGATTTGGTGCTGTTCATTTCTCCTGCATAGGTCAACGTCTCGGTGAGACTTTTCCTTGTGAGCCTGTAGACCTGATTCTGTTCCTGCACAGGTGTATTCACCAGTTTATCAAGCTGTTGTAGAAATTTGAGGAGGAAAACTGCACATCAAACCAAACAGTGAATGTAATTTATGCTACCTTTTAGTTTCATAAATTCTGTCCAGTGGAGACATCAGAAAATAGCCCTTGTTGGGTGTAAGACCTCCCCAATTAAACTGCGTAGGAAGCTGTCACCCGGTGTAGTACAGGTCTGGTTTAGCATTTTTACAGAAATAAACAGCTGAAGGATTTAGTTTTCTGTGATGTCCAAATGTTTCTGATACTGCATCTTAAGATTTCTTATTTTTTTCTTTTTTTATTTGTGCGTGCTTTTGGTCTGGTTTTGATGATTAGCAGAGGTTGACTTAGCATAAAATGGTGTTATAGAAGTCTTTAATTAGGAGACAATTTACTCTTGATGCTTACTCTTACATGACCACATTGTCAATCAATCTTCTAATTGGTAATTCCAGTTCATATAAATAAAGCTACAAACAGTATTGTCAAAGGGATGGTTAAAACAGCAGATGAATGCATATGCAACCAGTTGATATGAAAAGCTTCAGTTTAATTTCTTAAGAAATGAGCTGCTTGAATAAAACTCCCTTACCTGCCTGCTAGTGATTACCTATTAAGGAGTCTGGGTAGTAGGACCAATTTTGAAACTCTTGATTTTGGATAGGACTATGGTGTGTGCTTACATGTGAATGTGTCATAAATAGTTCCCAAGAGCAATTTATTTTTCTAATTAGCTTGAACAGCCTCCGCTTTACGTAGCGCTTTAAGCAGTTTTCAGTAAATCAATTCAATCACACAGCTGTTGTTTAAAACTTCTCCTAAGTTCCTGTGATTCTCTATAGACACCCAGAATCTCACTAATTAGTACACTTAATCATACCTTGTATAACATGCATGATAATATGGATTAATCATTCCTGGATTTTCATGGAAAAACAGAGCAATAGAAACCTGAGCGCTCATAGCTCGGAAGACAGTTTGCTATCCTCAGTAATAGTAGGTACCAAGCAGTGTGTACAGGCTGCCATTGAGTGGCTATGCACTTTAGGCTTTGTCGCCCGTCATAACTTTACAAAAACAGTTAATTTGGAGCTGCTGCTTTTTATATTACATTTAAAAGTTGCTACGATCGAACATCTACAAAAGTTTCTTTATTTCTTCCAAAGTTTTTTAAAAAATTGCATTTACAATAAACGCATGTAGTTCTTGCGTGAAAAGAAATCTGGCTTACCCGGTGGCATTTGTGATGTTAAGATTCAGACTTTTGAGCTGCGTAGCATATAGCAGAGACGATGATTAGTTGCAGTTATTGTGAGTTCTAAACTCTTTTGATATTAAAATATGTCACTATTGCGTGTTTGCTTTTTGGTAAGATGATTTAATATTGGATGAAAACAATTGAAAAGCAATCACTTTTAATATCATACAGTCTTTTTTTGTTTTTCAGGATGTGACTTAAAATGACTTCTGGTTTTGAAGGTCCTGTGAAAATTATGCTGTGTTTGAATGTTTGCTAAGGACAAGTAAGTGACTGATTTCATATTGTATTTCATACATACTTGAATAGTTACTTGCTTGCCATTTTAAAGCTACAATTTAAAATCTGTACATGCCAGTGTATAAGCAGCATGTTCTTTAAAAGAAGAAAGGGGGCAGGAGGGAAGAAAGAAGAGGAAAACAACAAAACAAAGAAAACTCCAAAGCCCCAACCTTCACTGTTGCCAGAGAGGATTTTTCTAAAATTGTTTTGTTGTGGATTCCTGTCTAGGTAAATGGGAACATCAGTTGTTTCTGTGGCCAGTCTTGTAACAAAAGAATCTTTGCATAGTTTCAGTAGTATTTTGAATCAGAAGTTTCATTGGAAAGTTATCATACTTTTTATAGATGTATATTTGAGGGAAATATAAGTTTGAAATAACAAATTTTCACTACGAATATGGAGTTGTTGAATGGAATGTCTTCTAGTTTTATTTCTGTCAAATACAGTTTAAATATTTGGGGCTGCTCTTAGCATAAACCAGTTAGTTTATTACAATTTGCATTTTAAAAAAATGTGTGAATTACGTCTTGGGCTTTAGAAAGGAGGATTATATTTAATATTTTAACATTATATACAATTAAAAAAATTCCAGACCATTTTCATGATTCATTGAAAAGGACTGATTTAATTTAATTCTTCATAATTGGCTAATTCTGGGCGATGCTAAGAGCCAATTTCTGCCTTTTCCCTAGTGATTTTTTCATACAAGAAATCAGCTCAGAAGAGCTTCCAAGCATGCAAGATACCATGAGTACTTATATTAAGTACAGGAAAACGTTAACGGTTTCATGGGATCAAAGGACTGTTAAAGATGTTTTTTGTGCACATAATACAATTTTTAAAATAGTTTGCATATGTTTTAAATTAGTATTGTATAGTTGTGCTTTGTGGGTTTTGGTGTTTTTCTGTGTGTGTGGTCAACTATTTCAGCTAAACAAATACAAAAATGAAATCTGAAATATCTAATTGTTTATATTTTTGAGCCCCTGTGTCGTGCTTTAGCCCCAACCAGCAACTAAGCACCACACAGCTGGTTGCTTGTCCCTCGCGGGTGGGACGGAGAACAGAATTAAAAAAACCCACTTGTGGATTGAGATAAAAACAGTTTAATAGGATAGTAAAGGGAGAGGAAATAATGCTAATATTACTGATAAAGAAATACACATAAAACCCAAGGGATGGGTAATGCAACAATTGCTCACCACTGCCTGTCCCTGAGCAGTGACTTCCCCAGCTTATATACTGAGGATGATGCAATAGAGCATGAAATACCCCTTTGGTTGGTTTGGGTCAGCTGTCCTGGCTGTGTCCCTTCCCAGCTTCTCTGCAAGAAGCTGGGAAATCAGGGGCAGTAGGAGAAACAGAAGTCGTCCTTGGCTTAACGTAAACATTGCTTAGCAACAACTAAAACATCAGTGTTATTGACATTCTTCTCAGCCCAAATCCAAAACATAGCCTCATACTAGGTACTGTGAAGAAAATTAACTCTATCTCAGCCAAAACCAGCACATCCTGTTAGGACAAATTTTTCCCAGTCACCATGTCCCATTTGGTGAATAGGTCTTTAATCTACAACTGCTGAGAACATCGTGAGGGAATAATGCTTGAGTTGGAGAAGGAAACCAGTGTGTTGACAGACAGACTAGCAGAAAGTGAGCTAAAGAACGTTGGTAAGTTAGTAGCTTTCCCGTTTGTGCGAGGGTGAAGTGAGTAAAGACCAGGGAAGAACCTTGTATCAGGCTGAAAACTTTCTGCTTACTGTGCTTAGTTCTTTCCACTTGAATGCTCCCTAGGAAATGGCTGTAGGAACTTTCTTGATTTCAAACACACTGTATTGTTGACATGTGCAGCCTTTTCTTGGTACTCTGGGACAGATTTTGAGTGTGGTGGTGTGTTTTGGGTTTTTTTTAAGCCTGTCAAAATATTGAAACCCAGGCAGGTTGAAATATGCTAGTCCTGTATGTTGATTTCTTTAAGTTCTATGTTTATGTTTTGAAGGCTGTACATAGATAGTTGCAGTGGGTGGATTAATAATTACTAGAGCTTGTTTTATCTGTCACATGAAAAACCCAGTACTTGTTAACAATCCATTTATGGTTTTCACTGAGAAATGACCCGACCTGGCATGTGAAAAGTATATGGTACATTGCAAAGGATGTGGCCATTTGCACCTTCCTAAGGGCAGTCAGGGCAGGTGTTCTTTCAGTGTGTATACTGATGAGCAAAAAGGCCTTTGTTATTTTTTGGTTTCTTGTTTTCCCTTTTTGGTGAGAAAAATTTTGGAAAATACTTGATTAGATTTGAAAAGGTAAATCAAAGGGTAAAGCAGAAATTCATACTTAGTATTTGCAAATATTCATGGAAGTTTGGAACTTTTTCTCCAAATATTGCTTCCTTTGGTTCTACTCCACTGGTGGGATTAGGAACATCAGTATACATTACTGTTAGAACTGTGGAATTAAACCATGTCTTGCTTTGAAGACTTTGAACCGTCTCTTACATCATCTTGGTTTTTCTCAGATTTGCTTTAAGTATAAAATTTGGAGGGCTCTGGACATACTTGCTTCCATTCAACTTTTGCATTCTCTATTTCAGACAAATATTTATCTTTCTAAATTATTTGGCAAGAGCTAGGGCTTTGTTTTTTGCAATAACGTTCAGAAAATCATATTGGACAGAACAAAGTGTGGCTTGTGTCTTCTGTTTTCAATAGGTAAATAGCATAAAATGCTTTTATTTTCTAAAATGTTTGATGAAAATGTCAAAGTATTCCTATACGGTGGAATAACATGGGCGGTTTAATTTAGAAATTAAAATCAGTTGCTGGTACTGATGATGTCAGACTAGCAAACATTTAAATATTATTATAGACATAGGAATTATTGTTCACTAAGTACCTGACTTTAAAGTTGTTGGTCCTGAGAAATTCTCTATATAAATTTTATAAAGTAGAAGCAGATAAATTTTAGAAAAAATCTAGTTGTTTATAACTGGATAGAATTTATATTCAGCATTTCTTCACCCTTTTATGTAATCAGTGTGCTGTAGCTTCTTGCATTTTAGGCAAATCTGTGCATACAAATTTAATCTAAAATGTTCATAATAGTATGGTATTGAAAGGTCAAGTTCATAATACAGTCCCACAGTTAGTTATCCTTCTATGCAGTAGGTTTGCCAGCCACTTTCTGAGCTTGTACCTGCAACTGTGAAGAAAACCAGCAGAACAATTGACAGATATTTTCATGGAAGTTGTTGCTGTTGTCACTGTATTTCCATTATTCTGAGTAAGAATACTATTCTATGGTGGAAGATTATCATTCCTGTGTTTTGGGTAATATCTGAACTTTAATATAGTTTCTTAGATTTGTCTGGTTTTATGTAGTAACTGGGTTATCCACTGAGTCAAATTAAGCTAGCTTTTAGGTTTATCTTAGTTATGCAAATAATAGGATTTCACTGTGTAATTCTTTTCTTTAAAACGTACTTCACTTAGGTAGATAACATTTGCAGTACAACTAGCAGAGGGGTTTTTCTAGCCAACATGATAGGTTCAGGAGCCAGAAATAGTGCTATTGCCTTTTAGCTCAGAAAGTATGTTTACAAAGATGGCTGTGTTGAACTTTTCTGCTTTTAGTAGTAAAACTGCCTCAAGTTTTAACGTTTGAAAGCTGTGTTTTGGAGCTGTTTTTTGAAGTAGTTATTAATTTCAGGGAAACTCTCCATCAAAAATAGATTTCTTCTTGGAAAAACTTTAACCCATTCACAATTGTAGGATCATATTCAGCAAATAAATAGAACATCTGGTACTTTTTAACTGGTGATTTCTTTTATTATTAACTCACTGATAAACATTTTATTTTGCTAATATTTCCTGTAGCAGGGAAATTAGTTTGCTCACAGTTTGTACTGTAAATCTATCTGTATGGGAACCACCTTCTGTGATTTCCTTAGCCAGGCAGTGAAGAGTTGTTCTAGGCATTATGTGCCTTCCCAGCTCGTAATGTACTCTGAGGGAAAGGAAAAATACATGTGCAGGAGGAACTTCGCAGCTTCAGGCCTGGATAAAGCAAGCTGCTTGGGTGTAATAGCAGGGAAACAGCCTACGCAAATTACCTCATTTTTCCTTCCTTCTCCAAGCTTCTATATTTAGGGACTGAAAGGTTTTCTTAAATAGAAGAAGGGTTGTATTCTCTCTGATACATTTTGTCTCAGAAACAGGATATATAATAATTTTGGTTTTCTGTTTAGGGATATAGTGAGTTATCTGTCAGTGCAGGTGGATGTTAAACCACAGATGACATTTCCATTCTAAATCATGCAGTGCAACCCTGTTACCTGCAAAACTGTGTTGTGGTATATGTCTGTCCTAGCTCAAATTTTCAACTATTTAATGTATTTAAAATCTTTCCTCCTCTGCAGTAGAATTTACTCTTGGCTTCTGACATACTTGCTGTGCCCACACCCTTCCTGAGCTATCCTTAAGTCTTGTATTTTAAGCTCTTCCTTTCTCTTTCCGCAGTAGCATGTCACCCTGCAGCTCTATACTCTGCCTGTGAATGCAGTTGCAGGGAGGGGGGAGCACCAGCCCTGGGTGCGCGCAAGTGGCACCTACAGAATGACTCTTAGGGCTCCGCATTAGCTGCGAGGTCTGGAGCCATCAGACCGTATATGTTCCGTTGGGAGAGCTTCAGATAATTAACTGCTTTTTGCATGATCATAGCCTGTTTAGACATACTGTTTTTGAAACGGCTGGCTTGTTCAGATGACTAAATTTTCATTCAGCTGTTTAATTGAAGAAAATGCTGTCACTGCAGTTGTTCAGTGCTATGCTGACATCTAGTGGCCTGACAGCTTATGTGTCTTCACCTTCACATAAGGTTGCCACTGTGAATGTATTTGAGAGGATTTTTGCCCTGGAGGAATATATGATTGAATAAAAGTCTTCAGGCTTGCTCTTCCATCTCTCTGTATATAAGGCTTTGTCTTATTCATCCAGGGTTTCTATCAAATATTTAGGTGTAAAACCCACTTCTTATCTGTGCAGGCCGTGACCATAGTTACAGAGTTAGGCATCTTTTGTAATTGTGTAATTCAAATGCAAGGTTATGTTATATTACTGTTGCTAATTTTATTCTGATGTACAAAGTATATTATTCTTCTGTTCCTAATGCCTATCAGTTGGCACAAGGACTGGTTATGAATAGTTTTATGTTAAGTGTTGTCACTTAGCTGCACAGAGGACTTGTGCTTTAAAGAGATGCGATTTTACTTCTGAGCTTTGTGTAGGTGCCAGAGTAATCCCATGTCTGCTCCTCCGTGCAGCCGGCAGCCCTCTGTCCTGCCTAGCTCCCACAGGTTTGTACTGCTGTAAGAACAATGTCCTTTTAAATTCTCCACCCATAGCTAACATCCTGCAGTAACAGTATCAGCTATTGGAAGCACCCCCCATGCTGCTTCATGCAAGTATGTCCTTGTGTGGCTTTGCCCTTCCAGTTTAGACTTTAGAAAGAACTCAAGCAATGTTACAATTTTTTTGCTACAAAAAGCCAGTAAGCAAAAAACCCAATCTGTCAAGGTTAGTACATCAGAAGTAATATACACATTTATCTGTTTTCTTTAGATGTCTTGTCCTGGAAGTACTTAGTTGACTTTCTAAGGGGTTGGTTTTCTTTGCTGCAAGGCTACACTGCTGACTTGTGTTTAACTGACTTCTCATTTAGCAGGCTGCCCCGATCCTGTTCTGCAGAGCTGCTTCAAGTCAGTTGGCTACGAGTCTCTGACACCTTAACGTACACTTCACTGAGATGAATGCATGTCTGTCAGTTAGTTCCTTGTCCTTGTGATGTGTGATTTCAGAATCCTAGGGATTTGGTCACCCTAAGGCAGTTTTATTAATAGCTGTAGTAATGGTGGGTTTTGCTTGTGGAGAACCTTAAAGAACTTTTTTTCTGAAAGATTTATTAGTGCCTGGGTTATATGTTATGAAAAAGTTTCTCTTTAACTACAAGTATAACTGTCCTACCTAAATGTTTAAGACCGGTTACTGTAGTTGCTGTGTGGGTAAAGAAATGTGGTCTGAACTAGATTGCAGTAAATTAAATTTACATTTAATTTGGCAATTTCTGTAAAAAGGATGAAATAAAGTGAAACTTCTTACTGCCTGGGTGTGTCTGGTTATCACTGTGGTAGAAAAAACCAAATACGTTTAGCTTTGCTTATGTTGCTAGAAGGCTTTGTAAACCTGTGTTTTGGCAAGACACAAAATAGATTTAAAAAAATGGTGACAAAAGTATTTTTTAATACTGAATAGATTCCCACTATAATACTGACTCATAGATCTAATAGAAATAAATAATTTATCTGGATAGTTCTCTGGTTTTTAAATTATTATTTTTGAGAGGTTCATTCACAGTTCTTACTGCTTTTAGTTGCTGATGCGTGGTCAAGATGAGTGGATTAGGAGACAGCTCCTTGGATACCTTGACCAATGAGTCAAGGAAGCGCAAGCCATTGCCCTGTGATACACCAGGTGCAAGGTAGGTCTGTTTTGTATAACGAGTTGTTAAAAATATTTTTCAGGTTTTCATTGCAATTTAGAGTAAGTTCTAACTGATTATTTTGTTTAATTGAAAAATTCTGTAGGCTAGCTTCTGTTGTGAAGACACAAAACTTTACTCTGATGTGTAGACATGCCAGAACCGATGAATTAAGCTCTATAAATAGACTCTTGTGGAAATCTTAGCGTGAACGTACCAGGAATCACTGTTTGAAGCTGTGATTGCAAGGCAAATAAAAAACACGTCTTGCTTCACATAAATTTCAAAGGCAGCATCTTATACCTGGTATGGTCCACATAGAATGCTGTGATAGGTTGAGCACTTTTGTTTCTCCAGACTAGATCTTTGCAAGCTGATGCTGAGTTTTGGCATTCCATGCTGTCTTCCTGCCCCTCACTCAACCCTGTCGGCGATCGTTACCTGAGGGAATGTTTTCTGTCCCCTCCAACCTCATGGCTTTCTATGACATATTAATGGTTTTTTGTTATCTTTTCATGTTGTTCTTCACACAGAGTATTAACGTTTATTACATTTGTCTCAAGTTTCACCAAAATACCAGTTGTCACGTGTACACATACTTCACCTTTTTACCTATGTCCCTGCTGTCCCATGCTGATTACCTCCATTGTGCAACAGATTGTGTGTGAGATCCTCAGATTCTCCCACTGTATCCCAGTATCTCTTTGTGAGTGTCCTCCATTCCAATTTCTCTTCCCTTTTCTCCAGTGTCTGTCTGTCCATTCAGGAATTCTGTTTTTCAGTTTGTCACCCTTCATTAGCTTTCTTCATTTTTCAAGCCCCTGCTTTGTCATGTATTCGTTTTCCCCAATACTGGTCCATGCATACTTGCCTAACTTTTTCTCTTGATTTCTTCTCAAAGAGTATTCATTCTTTTGATTGCCTCAGTGTGCCCATTCTTGCCCCTTCCCTTTTGTCCGAGTCCTTTTCCTACTCTTGGCATACTCTGTGTTTGACACTGTGCTCTCTGTTGATTTAGGCTCTAGGCAGTGTCTTTTCTCAGCACATTGATCTATGTAGGAAACGGAATTTCAGAGAGAGACTTCATCTAGCAATGTTAGGTTGTCTGGGATTCTGATTTTCTTGGATGTTGAGATGGCATTTTTGTCCTAGAACTCTCTCTGAGGTATCACTTTCTGTAGTCATCTTCTTACAGGCAAACCAAAAGAATCTCCTAGAATGTTACGATTCTAGTTCATTTTTCTAATAAAGTACAAAGAAATCTGAAGTGCCCTTCAACAGTTTTTAACAGGCAATTGCTGTTTTCATTAAATGTAATGATAGAGCAATCACAGGAGGATTTTTTGGATAAGTAACTTGCTCATATTCTCTTAAGACAAATTTGTACTTAAAATTCTGAAAAATACCCCCACAAAATCCAAACCAAACGACAATGTTAAACGCCTTCTCCCCTTCAGATTTATGTTTGCTGGAAGAATAACTGCTACCCTGGTTTAATGTGTAGGTGTTACATGAAGTGCATTAAAATTCAGAGTGAATACAGCTTTTGTGTGTGTCAGTATGCAAGTACATGAAATGGTTTTTTTTGGTTCCTAGTCTGACCTGCAGTGGTGAGAAGCGTCGGCGTGAGCAGGAAAGCAAATACATTGAAGAACTGGCTGAACTGATATCTGCTAATCTGAGTGACATTGACAATTTCAATGTCAAACCAGATAAATGTGCTATTTTAAAAGAAACCGTGAGGCAGATTCGACAGATAAAAGAGCAAGGTACAGTTCCCTGCTAAGCCAAAATAATTTCATTTTCCTGTGGCTCCTTCTCCAAAGCAGTAGTTAATTGGGAAATTGAGTAGGGATTTTCATAATAGCATGTAACTGAAAGTCTTCAGACTTTGACTTGGGGCACTCTTCCAAGCAGATATATTCATTTTTATTGCTACTTTTTTCCTATTATGTTTGTATGAACTTTGCTTTCTTGTGCTGTTTAAGATGTGATTCCTGAGGGTTTAAGTATGGGACTCCTATGTATTTAAAATATATTTAGCTTGAGATCAAATAATTAAATAGTGCAACTGACTGGACTCAGGATACAGTTAAATCAACAAAGGAGAAAATAGCAATGCATCAAGTTCTGGTAATTCATGTCAGCTAGTGTAAACCTAAGTGGTACAGGAATATATATATGTATATTTTTAATGGACAGCTATACGCAAAATCTGTTGTGTTTTTTTTTAAATGTATAGTGAGGGGTATATATAAATTTTTTTCTTTTTAAACACCGCCCTCCCCCTCCCAGTGCCTACAGAGTGTCAGGTGTACATATTTCCTTTGGACAGTAAAATCTTATACATAATCAAGTGAGCTATGGTGTATACTTTACCTGTGCTGGTAAATTGCCACATCTTTTGAAAACATGTTAAAACAGTTCTTTTAAAAAAAAAACCAAAACCACTCTCAACTTCTCTTTATAAGGCTTTTCTAGTGGGATGTAGTGTATGCTAATGTACTAATTGTTCCATTATAGAGTTGAGTATGAGATAATCTTCCCTTAGGATGTTGTACTCCTCTTGTGGAGTACTTAGCCAGCCAGCAAGTACCACGGAACAAAGTTTACTATTTGTTTTCTGGAATTCTGCTGCCTGGTGTGGATTCTCATTCTACCTCCCCTGCAATCAATTTATTTAGGACATTTTGATTCTTAAAATGCACACACACATAATAATATGAGCCAAAGCCTTTTTGTAGAATAGTGGTGATGGCATCTGAAAACTGTGACCAGTGATGATACGATCAAAATAAAACCAGAAGGAAGAGAGATGTATGATGGGTGTGTTTAGTGGCCAGTGAAAGGAAAAAAAGGTGATCCCAAAAGCCAGCAGAAGAAATATTGTTCACAAAACAAGTTGATGATCCAACTTTAATTGTCACCATTTATGTAAGCAAAGGGTGTGGCATTATGTAGCCGTGACATTTTTTCTGGTCTTAAGCAATTAGCAATATATGAGACTTCATCTCTTACTTGTGCTTTTTTTTTTTGCCTTTTTTCACACACTTGCTAGAGTCTGGCTTGTAGTATTAAAATGTGGTCTCCATATGATATGTTGCTGTACTGAAATGCATCTTTTGGGTTTCAGGAAAAGCAGTTTCTAATGATGATGATGTTCAGAAAGCTGATGTATCGTCTACGGGTCAAGGAGTTATTGATAAGGATTCTTTGGGACCTCTTTTATTACAGGCAAGTACAAATTAGTCCCTAGTAATCCCCATGGAAACAAATACTTAAGTTAGGTGAAGGTATTACAATGAATAGCCGTATCTTCTGTTATCACTCGCTGGTAGAAATGTCTCCTAGCATGTCTTGCTACTTGTTTCTACTGAATTTCTTCTTGCTTCAATTTGCCAGCTATTGAAATAATGTTGCAAAGTCATTATCTTGTATTCAAATAAAGCAAGAATGAAACAAGAAGGGTGGTTGTCACTGTGAAAGAGCTCAATGGAATAACAAGTGAACTGATTAATTTTTAATGTTGAAGCCATTCCTTACCAGACAGTTTTCCTTAGAGAAAAATTTAGAACTTCAGCTCTACCCTTGGAAAGAAATGCACGTATTGTAACTTAACATTTATCATGCACATAGTTTTTTAAACTCGATTATGTTCAGAATTAGGCAGTATGTCTTTTATGATATGTTGTTATGTTAACATTTAGGCATTGGATGGTTTCCTGTTTGTGGTAAATCGAGATGGGAACATTGTATTTGTGTCAGAAAACGTCACACAGTATCTGCAGTACAAGCAAGAAGATTTGGTGAATACAAGTGTCTATGGTATCCTGCATGAAGAGGACCGGAAAGACTTTCTTAAAAACCTACCTAAATCTTCAGGTAGTAGAATCACAGAGTGGTTTGGGTTGGAAGGGACCTTAAAGGTCATCCAGTCCCACCCCCTGCCATGGGCAGGGACACCTTCCACTAGACCAGGTTGCTCCAAACCTCACCCAGCCTGGCCTTGAACACTTCCAGGGATGGGGCATCCACAGCTTCTCTGGGCAACTTGTCCCAGTGCCTCACCACACTCTCTTTCGGGAGAACTTCCTGATATCTAATCTAAACCTCCCCACTTTCAATTTAGAAGCTGACTTACTATTTAAAAACAATCATAGAAGAAAAAACCAACTTGTAATGGATAACCTTTCCAAACAGATCACTTACACAAAGAATATTTGACTATAGTAGTACGTTAATCTTGAAAAATATTACTGTGTTCACACTAAAGCATACCACCAGTAATAAACGTGCTGGAAATTCACACTGCACTTCAGCTTTTGCAATTTGTTCGCTTGTAACTTAAACCAAGGATACTAAAGGAACACGTTGCCTAAAGCCACAAGATGAGCTGAGGGAACTGCTTGTTTTCTAAATGTGAGTGCCTTCTCAGCTGTTCTTCAAGTGACTAAATGTGACAAGTGTCTTAGAAGTGTCACTTAAGTGAAAGAGGTTTTTTTTTACTTGGTTCTTAATACTGCTTATTCCCAAGATAAGACTGATGGTATATTGGGAAAGCATCATAAAATATTCTTTAATCACTAATGTAGGAAGAAGGTATCTAAATTAAGAAAAAAAGTTATGGATTGATTTTGTGAGGAAAATTTTTATAAATTCTTACTGTGTTCTTTTAAGTTAATGGAGTTGCTTGGACCAATGAAACACCTAGGCAGAAGAGTCATACGTTCAACTGCCGGATGATGGTGAAAACCTCTCATGATCTTCTGGAAGATGTAGGCAGCCACCAGGATACACGTCAAAGATATGAAACAATGCAGTGCTTTGCTTTATCTCAGCCAAGAGCTATGATGGAAGAGGGGGAAGGTAGGAAATTTTGTGGAATTACTGCGTACAAGAGAAATTTGAGTTAATGTGGTGGTTTGACCTTGGCTGGAGGCCAAGTGCCCACCAAGATGCTCTGTCCGTTCCTCTTCCTCAGCTGAACAGGGGACAGAACATACAACAAAAGGTTCGTGGCTCAAGATAAGGACAGGGAGAGATTATTCAGCAAGTACTGTCATGGGCAAAACAGACTCAGCTTTGGGAAAATTTAATTTAATTGATCAATCAAATCAGAGTGAAAACAGAACTAAACCCCAGTCTTGAAACACCTTCCTCCCACCTCTCCCTTCTTCTCGGGCTCAAATTCACTCCTGCTTTTCTCTACCTCCTCCCTCTGAGCAGTACAAGGGGATAGGGAATGGGGGTTGGAGACATCACATGTTGTCTCTGCTGCTCCTTCCTCTTTAGGGGAGGATCCTCACACTCTGCCCCTGCTCCAGCCTGGGGTCTCTCCCATGGGAGACAGTCCTCCACCATCTTCTCCAATGTGAGTCCTTCCCAGGGGCTGCAGTTCCTGAACTGCTATGGCGTGTGTCCCTTCCACAGGGTGCAGTCCTTCAGGAGCAGCCTGCTCCAGGGTGGGCTTCCCATGAGTGAACAGCCTCCTTTGGGCATCCCCCTGCTCTTGGCATGAGGTCCTCCCCAGGCTGCAGGCGGGTCTCTGCTCCACTGATAGCACCATGGGCTACTGGGGAATCTTTGCTCTGGGGCCTGGAGTATCTGCTCATCCTCCTTCGCCATTGATCTTGTGTCTGCAGACTTCTCACTCTCACATCTTGATCTCTCTCTGCAACAATTCCTCTCTGGTTTTTTTTTTTTCTTCCCCCGCCCCCCCCTCCTTCTTTAAACATGTTATCCCAGAGGCATTATGACTGCAATTGGCATGGCCTTGGCCAGAGGTGGGTCTGTCTTGGAGCCGACTTGCATTGGTTCTGTCAGACACAGGGAGGCTTCCAGCAATTTCTCACAGAAGCCTCCCCTGTAGCCCCCCCACTACCAAACCCCTGCCATGCAAACCCAGTACACTGGTATGTGTTATGAAATCTGGCTTCTCTGTTTTTTAATAGGAGCAGAATGCAAAATCTTAAATTCTTATTGTTTCACAGTGATCAGCACTTCAGTATTTTATTAGATGCTTTGGTAGAATAAAACAGGAGAGAAATTAAAGAAGAAACATTCTTTTTTAAATACAGATTTGCAGTCCTGTATGATTTGTGTGGCACGTCGTATCACAACTGCAGAAAGGGTATTTCCAACAAATCCCGAGAGCTTTATTACAAGACATGATCTTTCAGGTGAGAAATGTACCCCAGGTGAAGGTATGAAGGAATCTTTTTCTGTCTGTGTGCTCTTGTTTTAAATAAATCAAGTATGTAAATAAACAAACCTGTGTCTGTAGTGACAAGCAGAATTGATACTGAGAATTTCCAGCTGCTTTTGCTCTCTACATCTATAACAACTGTTTCTATGCTAGTATGCTGCTGTTTGGCAGCTTGGTATAAAGCATTACTTGTGTTTTAACTTGTGTCATGGTTTAACGCCGGCCAGCAAAATACCACAAAGCTGCTCTCACGCCTCCCCCTCCTCCTGCAGTGGAGGGGAAGAATTGGAGGAAAAAGCCAAGGAAGCTCGTAAGATTGAGATAAGAACTATTTACTAATGAATCTACATGAATTATGTACATATAAAAATTAATATACACAAATACTATTAATAACAAATAATTAAAATAATTGAAAATAAAACATTATACAGTTGCTCACCACCCACCAACCGATGTACAGCCAGGTTCCAAGTAGTGTGAGTCAGAGCCTGAGAGCAATTGCAGCAGAAGCTGAGCGAACCCCATCAGTGACAGCATGACCAGGAAAACTAACAGACCCACCAACTCACGAACAAACGAGCCAGCAGAGGAGTTAGCAAAGCAGTTAAGGAGCTGGTAGAAGGGTTAAGGAGCCAGTGAAAGTGTGTAATGGCCCTCCAGCCCACTCCCCACTTAAGTACTAGGCATGGCATACTAGGGAATGAAATCCCCCTTCGGTCAGTTTGGGTTAGGTGTCTGAACTGGGTGTCACCCCACACTTCATACAGCTAGTGTTTAAAATGTTTTATGCTGCTTAATTTAAGATACTTATATAATCTAGATGAGGCTTCTTCAGATGCCAGTTAGTGTTTATGATCATTTGTGGATGCAGTTGGTCAGTATCTTTTAAAATTGTACTGTGTCATCTATTGGGTGCCTTCAACCAGAGCTCTGGCATTAACCTGTGGGTGCTTACTTTCCTCATATTCAGTTATCAATATTCAATGGGATTTACATGTTTTAAGAATTAATATCGTATTCTAACGTGACAGATAATTCATAAATGTAACTTCTGCATACTCAAAATTTTGTGTTGGACTGCCGAACAGTTAAAATGGTGATACTGGAGCCTTCTGAAATGTGTTGTATTTATACAGAACAATTATCGTAGTCACTAAGAGCTTAACTTGCGTGTTTTCTTTCCTCTTACAGGCAAACTCGTCAACATTGACACAAACTCATTACGGTCTTCCATGAGACCTGGCTTTGAAGACATCATTCGTCGCTGTATTCAGAGGTTCTTATGCCATAATGATGGACAGTCATGGTCAAACAAACGCCACTATCATGAAGGTGAAAAATCTGTCTGCAGTGTTGGTGGTCCTGCTGCTTCTAGTAGCTGTGGTTTTTTCTGTTTTTCAGACAAATGACACTGACAGCTATATTTCTGTAATAACATGTAATCCTTAATTTCCATTAGCATGTTAGCTTTGTTTAACATTAGTCTGACTTTCTATTTTAATTTATCCTTTCTTTTGTTAAAGGGTGGCTCACTAAAAGTGGTACCGGTTGTGTTGATGCCTTTTTCTTATTCAAGACACAAGGGTTCAAAATATTTTCAGTGTTCCAGTGTTAGGCGTTTTGTAATGCTAATTTTATAACCTTGATAAAGTGAAGTACAGCCATTGTCTTCAGTAAGAAGGATGACATTTTCTGAGTTTTCTAAACTCCAGTCTTTCTGAAGGATTCACAAATTAATTCAAGTAGAGAGGGTATGAAATAGAGGGAAACTTGGGCTGGCAGAAAATGGAGTTTCCATTGAACTGGAAGTTCTTTGACTTAACTAAATAAATCCTAAATTAAGAAGAAATTTGGAGCTCAGGTTAGAAGCAATGGTTTCCATAATTTTTTAATTGAAATAAAACTTCTAAACTTAAAAATACTCCATTTGAATGCTTCCAAGTTTCATTTCTGTTCCATATGAATTACCTGTGTATCTTAGTGCAATTCATATTTGGGTGTTGCTTGGTCCTTCTCCCCAAGGAGGAGCCATGGAAACCTGCTAACCAAGCCTTGGAAGTCTCTTAACAAATGTAGAACTTTTTTTTGTGCACGGTAAGCACGAAATACTGCAGCATCAAGATAACTTTGTTGGCTTTTATCTTCCCTCTACTAATTTAGGAGAAAATGTGGAAAACTTTCTTTTTCTGAGTATCTATCATGGGTGTGTCTTTTTTTTTAAAAAAAAAAGAAGTATATATTTAAATTTTCAGCAGACAAATGGTATTTTATTAAAAATCTGTATAGAGTGCATATTAATAATTCTTGGGTTTTCCTTTACAGCTTACACACAAGGTCATGCTGAAACGCCGTTGTATCGGTTTTCGTTAGCGGATGGTACCATAGTGACAGCGCAGACGAAGAGCAAACTGTTTCGAAATCCTGTAACCAATGACCGCCATGGATTTGTCTCAACCCACTTTCTTCAAAGGTAAAATCGGCGGTGTCTGTTTGTTGTTTAAGCGTCATAGCTTTAAAAATACATCTGACCTTGAGGGTACCTAAAAAAAAAAAAAAAAAAGCATACCAGAACACTTTATCTCATTAAAACTCAGAGGAGAAATAAGTTGGGAAGCAGAGTGGCATAGCATCCAAATAAATGTGTCAGCCTAACGCTGACACTCCCAACTTAACTGTGTGGCAGAAAGACAGTCCCAGTCAAAGAAGAGGTTTTTCCTCAGTACCTGCATGGAGCCTGTATGATATATTCGTTATTCTTTAGGGTTAACATTTGTAATGATGAACCACTGAAAATAGAAATGCTCAGTTACATGCTTTATCTTACTCTTTTTAATTTTAGGCCGATTAAAAAGACAACAAAACCCCCTCAGATGCAGCATCGATGACTCAAAGTTAAATGTACCTTAAATAGCACTTTGTGTGACCTGTTCTTGTTGAGTGCAAGAATGATTGAAATGCCACTCCTGAGGGAATCTGTCTGCATTAAAGTGCCTCCAGATGCTGAAAAATGAGTAGCTGAGATTGTTCAGGGCACAGTAGAATGGTGTCATGCACTGACGCAGGAAGGGAGGCAAAGAAGGAAGATGTTTAAACTGATAAATCTGACTAATGACTGTGGTGAAAGCCTTTTGCAGGGGTGATATCGGATGTACTTAGAACTCCAGTCACCTAAAGCACCAAGCACTTCTGTAATGGATAAATGAGTGGCATGGCTTAGTTCTGCTTCTGCGGAAGCTTGACTTCTCACTGCTCTTTTGGAAAAAATATTTGTAAAATTATTAAATAATGTTATTCTGTCTTTGTAGCACTTGATTCCAAATGAGATTTTAATCATTTGTGGGTGTTGTTGAACTTCCAGAGAGCAAAATGGATATCGGCCAAACCCTAATTCAGTTGGGCAAAACATCAGAACACCTGTGGCTGGAAACACAAATTCTGTTGGTGGTCTTATGAACATGTCCCCAGGCCAAGGCATGCCGCTGCAGAACAGGAACTATGGGATGGGAGATCCCAGTGCAGTGGGTCAGCTCAGCAGCACTCGATACGGAGGCCCTGGGAATGTGGGGCCGGTGAACTCTGGACCTGGAATGCAGTCTTCTGCTTACCAGAACAACAGTTACGGGTTAAATATAAGTAGCCCACCACATGGTAGTCCTGGTTTAACTTCCAACCAACAAAATCTAATGATATCTCCTAGGAATCGAGGGAGTCCAAAAATGAGTTCACACCAGTTTTCTCCAGTTACAGGTATGTTATTTTTTCTACAAGCTTTTTTTAAGTTCTCTGAATTACATCTTCCAGCCTTTTTAACAGTTCTATATGATCTTGTACATGTTACTGAAATGTAGTATACCTAATTTAATGGTAAAAATTTATTTCCGACTAATTACCTCCATGCGACAGTCGTACATAATCTAAAGGAAAAGTAGATACAGGCAGTACTGTAGTCTAACACGTTTGATCTCTGTCCTGTGGTACAGGTATGCACTCTCCCATGGGATCTGCCAGCAACACCGGCAACAGCACTTTCTCCAGCAGTTCTCTTAGTGCTCTCCAAGCCATTAGTGAGGGTGTCGGAACTTCCCTTTTGTCAACACTTTCTTCACCGGGTCCAAAACTGGATAATTCCCCCAACATGAACATAGCTCAGCAAAGTAAAACAAGTACCCAGGACTCCAAAAGCCCTTCTGGTTTGTACTGTGAACAAAACCAAGTGGAAAGTTCCATCTGCCAGTCAAACAGCAGGGATCTCCTTAGTGAAAAAGATAGTAAAGAGGGAAATCTGGAGGCATCTGAAAGTCAGAGAGGACCGTCTGAAAGCAAAGGGCATAAAAAACTGCTTCAGCTCCTCACGTGCTCCTCAGATGAGAGAGGACATTCTACAGCCTCGAACTCACCTTTAGACTCAAATTGTAAAGAATCTTCCACCAGTGTTACCAGTCCTTCAGGAGTTTCCTCGTCGACATCTGGAGGGGTGTCTTCCTCCTCCAACGTGCACGGGTCACTGCTCCAAGAGAAGCATCGGATTTTACATAAATTGCTGCAGAACGGTAATTCTCCTGCCGAGGTAGCCAAGATCACGGCCGAAGCTACTGGTAAAGACACGCATCATGATGCTGGTAACACAGTGCCCTGTGGAGAAGGCACTGTCAAACAGGAACAACTGAGCCCAAAGAAGAAGGAAAACAATGCTTTACTGAGATACCTGTTAGATAAAGATGATGTTAAGGACCCTCTTTCCAAAGAGTTGAAGCCTAAAGTAGAAAGTGTGGATAATAAAATGGGACAGTGCAGTAGTTCTACAATTCCTACTTCTAGTCAAGAAAAGGAGATGAAAATAAAAATGGAACCAGCAGAGGAGGTACAGTATAATGTAAATGATGCTAGTCAACAAACCAGTATTTTCTTATTACAGTCAGTGGCTAAATATAGAACACGCTGTTTAGTATGCGTGTGTTAGCAGCTCTGAGTTAGCTCTGTGCAAACAGTGTGAAACGAAACGCTCAGGTTTCCTGTAACCGAAAAAGCACGGAGAGAACTACAGGATGTGTGTAACCACTGTGCTGTACTGCAGTCCTGGACTGACCTTGTCTTTAGGTCATGGTACGATCAAGGCAGCGTGTATTTACAAGTTACTCCTTAAAATCAGATCTTGAACATCTGCAGTTTCACATAGCACATGTTTATTTTTATGGCTTATTAGGAAATGGAACTGTAGCTGCCTCTAGTTGGCGATACAACACCAAAAACTAAAACACGATTTCATTTTGAAAATATAAACAGTACACAAAAATGTGTAATATTTAAAATAGCTACACATTGGTTTTAGTTTATTCATTGGTTTTAGCACTCTTTTTTTTTTTTTCCCTTAAATGAGGGAAATGTTGTTCCAAATACATAAATTCAGCACCCAAATAACTATATGTATATTTATTTGTTTCAGTGTTTCTAGAGTTGAAATTGCAGGAAGTGTCACGATACTGCAGACTGTATCACCATGGAACAGCTCTCCTGAAAGCGGCAGCACACTTGTCAGGGACAGCTGTTCTTAAAATTATGAAGTGTAGACAATATTTCTTTTGTATTTAGTTCCTAAGCCACATTTGGAACTGCCTCAAAGTAAATAATTCTGGTCAGTATGGCAGAGTTTACTGAAAACATGGTGATATCTTAGAACTTGGTTTTCCCAAGTCAGTAATAACGATGTAGATAAATTACTGTGCAATTTTTATATTGGCTAATGGCTGAGTGCAGCTGAAACACCTTGTAACATTTTTTTGAGTGCTGCTTACATGGTACAAAGTCACTAAAACTGTGTTATTGTACCCAATGCATAGTTTCCATACTTGTTCCTGAGATCTAATTAACATATTCAGAGGAGCTTGTTTTATGAAGATACGAATCCACGATATAAGCAATTCTTTCTCTGTTAAAACTGCATCTGATTTGGAGACACATTTTTAAAGAAGGTGAGGGCTCCAACTGACCAGAAAAATGTGTGGGTACTTTTCAGGGGTTGTGTTTACCAGTGATCACATGGGGCTTTTTGTGCGCGACGCACCCGTTACTTGGCAGCGAACGGTAACCCGTTCGTGACGCTGGTTGCTCACAGCAGCGTTTTTGTCTCTGTAATTTGTGATGACGTTCGAATATATTCGAAGGTGCTTTGTGTTTTATTTATATGTCCCTCCACTTTCTCTTAATTCTCAAAATTAGCCAAGCAAAATTTTCTGAAATGTAGCGAAATGATATCTGAAGTTCTTTGGAAACAGAGAGCAGGTGAACAGAATGTTTCAGTGAACTGAGACGTGTGTCTCCCAGTTCTATCTTCTGGGATTAGTGAGGAGCCAAAGAAAAGCTGAGGGATAGCCATATGATAGTAAATAACCTTGGCATTTACTGCCTCTTTTTCAGATGACTGGAGACTTGGATAATTTGGATGCGATTCTGGGTGATCTGACGAGCTCAGAGTTTTACAGTAATGCTATGTCTGCAAATGGAAGTAACCTCGGAACAAAGCAAGCATTATTTCAAGGAAATGCTCTGTTGGGTAAGGAACGGCATCTCCTGTCACTCTGGCTTTAAACTTAGGGTTTCCTTCTTACCCAATGTGAACATAATACATCCTCAAACCCTTAGCCACGGCTTTCTTGATCTCCTATATCTTCAAGGACACAGGTAATGCAAAATGGCTAATAATGCTTTCATAGGCTATTGTGTACACTATTAGCTGCCTTGACAGCACTCATCTAGCATATACACAGTGAATAATGTCAACTTCAGTTCCTTGTTTTATGGTTTCTTCTGGGTTTGTCTAATGCAGGTTTCTCAGAGACAAGACATGAGGAAAAATGTTTTGTGAGTTGTAAATTAAAATTGAGAATTTTTGTTGCTTATGGACAGCTGGGGAAATAATATGGGATTGTACCAGATTTCCCACTTATTCCGTGCAAAAACATACTGTGTCCTGCAAATTCTAACCGGTACTCCTCCTTGACACTGGAAGGGAATGTCCTTAGTAAGAAGCTGAGTAGGAGCGAAAGAACCTTGCTAATAGACCAGTGTCACGGCAGTCGTCACTTCCTTTTGTAACGTTGGTCACCTCTTGGTCATATTAGGGCAATAGATTGCTGGGGTAACCTAAGGAGATGCCACAGGGGTAGTGAAAAATGTAGAAACAGATACCAGAACACGTAGGGCCTCTGACACTATTGGCTGTGGAGCGCAGTGATTTCTGGGTTATTTAGTGCCTGCAGTACACTCTGCTCAGGAACACGCTGTGTGGGGATTCAGCCTCTTCCACACAGAAGCATTTGAGTTGTTTCTCTCTCCGTGTCGGAGTTATCCAAAGGCTGGGCAGTCCACTCACATATATCAAGGAGTCTGCAATACTAGTGTGTTTTGAAATGTTAAAAAGATGGTTCATTGCAGAACCGTAATTCAAACGAACGTTTCGGTCTCTGGGGTCATAGGGAAGTGCATTTGGCTTTTCCTGTAAAGGGTCCTAACTGTGTACTCAGTGTGATTTGTGTAGTGAGAACATAAGCAAAAGAACTATTCCTGGCTTGTTTAAGGTCAAATGCATGTGCCCATAGATTAGACTGATTTATTTAAGTTGTTAATGGTACTTTTATTGAAAACATACAGTTGCACGCATCTTTTAATTCTTTCACAGGTATGAGGAGTCCCCAGTCTGCGCAGACTGCCCGCCCGCCTTTCAGCAGAGCCATGTCTTTAGACAGCCCCGTGGGCTCCAGTGCTCCAGCGAGGAGTGTCAATGCGTTCTCCATGTTACAAAAGCAAAACTTGATGTGTGGAAGTCCAAGAATGATGGAAAACCAGGAAAATTTTGGTGCAAGTCTGGGTTGGTTGATTGTGTACAAACAGATGTCGTTGTGAAGGAAAAAGCTTTTATGTAAAAAATGTTGCAAGATTATAATACGAGTTTTGGTTACAAGAAGCCTTAACATTAAATACTAAATTTACTATCAGCATACAAGTACTTTTTAATTATTATCCCTAGCTAAAATTATAAGAGCATAGTTTACTGTCTGTGTATAATTACCAGCACTTTACTTTTGTTCAGTAGTTAAATTATTTTTTACTATTTCAAGTTTTGAATTTAATACATTGTTATTAATATAGTTGTTTGATTTAGACCTCGGCACGGTAAGCTTCAGATGCCTTTGGAGGAGTTCAGTGAATTCCTCTATCATGGGCAGGTCTCCTCGTTGGTAAAACAAAACCAAACCCCATAAAAATAATTCTAAAACCAAAGTATGCAATGTATGCTGGATGAAAAATTACTGTATTTTCTGCTCTGTTACAGGAAATGCTCCCAACAGAAATGTAGCGATGACTCAGCATCAGTCAGGAGACTGGGGTTTGCCAAACTCCAAGGTGAACAGATTGGAACCTGCGAGTTCTGCCTCCATGCTGAGAGCAGGACCCGAGTTTGGTGCGTCCCTTCCCAGAGCCGCGGTGGGCGGCTCTCTGTCCGGGCTGCCCGTTCGCTCCAACAGCATACCTGGTACGAGACCAGTGCTGCAGCAGCAAATGATTCACATGAGTAAGTTCTCTGATCCGGGCTGTCCTACTTAGCACGTCTCACCAGTTGCCTAGCACGAGTTCTGCATCACAGTCTTCGCGGGTTTGGTGGAACGCTAGCTTTTCATCCGAAGGGTTTTTGAGGTGGAGGCTGTAACTGTTCGCTGACTGGGATATTTGATGACTATTTGGTGTTTTGCTTTCTTCTGGTGATGTTTGTGATTTTCATACACAGACAATTCATGCTGAGTCTCCAGATTTTTTGGGGGATAATTTCTGTAAATTTGTTATGCAGTACTTCTTTGCTATATTCCAGGAACAAAATGCCATCTATGATGATATTTGAAGGTACTAGTATTCTGATTTAATTTAATTCATTGTTTGATATAGATGGGTTTTTGGAGTTTAATTCCTGTAATCAATTTTTTTTTTAAAGCAGAAAACTAGTTTTGGATGTAAAGTTGCTGTATCTGTCAAGGAGTTTAGGATTAGAAATAGCAATTCTGCTCTAACAGCTTTAGACCACTGTCACATTTAAATCTGAGGGCTGTTATATTTCTGAAATGATCTTGACTGGGAGTTCAGATATGTATACAGGTTAGAACATGCTAATGGGAAGCTCGTGAAGCTGCTTGGCAATTCGTGTGATCATCCACTCTGCTCTGTGGGAACACTGTGCCTTTTGTTTTTAAAAACCTCGCAAATGTTTGACCTTGCAGGGCCAAATGAGATGAACATTGGCGTGGGGGGGAATCCGTATGGACAGCCAGGACCTTCTAACCAGCCAGGATCGTGGCCTGACAACATGCTGTCCATGGAGCAAGCATCACGGGCTTCACAAAACAGGTAGAACTGGGGAGGGTTTTAAGATAAGTTTAAATACAACTGTTCACTGTTTGTCAGAAGAATTTCAGACCTGGAAAAAAAATGAATGTGGCACATACAGTGGGGATAACAGATTGGAACCAGAATCTATTTCCATTTCTACTGGTGGTATGAAACTGGATTTCTTTGAACCCAGCTCCACAAGAGGCATTGCTAATGAAATCAATCAGTCGTGAAGCTGGGAGGCATGGAGAAAAGGGGTGGGAAAATCTGAAATCATGTCTCCGTGGCACACGCAGAAGCCAGGAGAAAACAGTATTTACGTGTGTTCAAGGACACATGGCAGTTGAATGGACATTTTAGAACCTAAATTTGGGACTTAAGTTCTTAAGTTTTCAGGTAATCATAGTACTTAATCATCTCTGGGTCAATATATTCTATAAAACTTACGTATACTCCTTTATAGTCGGTAACGGTGGTCATGTTTTTGTATCGACAGACAATTAGTTAGAAACTCCTTGGATGACCTCTTGTGCCCAGCACCAAATATGGAAGGCCAGACTGATGAAAGGGCACTTTTGGATCAGCTGCACACGTTGCTGAGTAACACGGATGTCACAGGTCTGGAGGAAATCGACAGAGCACTGGGAATTCCAGATCTTGTAAACCAAGTAAGCAAACACTGATTTTGGCCATTTATTTTCACGCTAGTATTGTTTTGTTACTTGGAAAGAAGGTGAAGAGGGCCTCCTCCCTCCCTCACTCGCTCAGTCTCCTCACTTCCTTTTCCTAAAATCTGCCTTTGGAAGCATTGACATTGAGTAGTGATTTTCAGTGGAGAAGTTCAGTATTGATGAAATATTTTGTGCCTTACAGAATCATAAAATGGCATCTTCTTATCAAAGTTTATTGTAATCTGCCTTCATATATAGGGGGGACTTTTGGGGTGTCAATCACTGGAATTCTGTAAGCAGAGAATTGTGTTTCTTTAGTGTAAAGCATTGTCAACTGAGCTTGGGTTGTGCTGTATTTGACTGGCAGTGACGTGTTAGTGAGCAGCACACTTCTGTCTCCTCCAGCTTGAATGTGGATGGCTAGCAAGTAGGAAAAAGAAATTTGAATCGTTCCAACTTGCCACAACTCACAAAATCACACTGTCATTTGTACAAAGAGCAGATGAAAAGTGTGAATGGGCTTGAACAGTGATTCTGGCCTGCCTGTGGGAGCAGTGTGCTGCATAACTGAGTTTAAAAATTATTAATTATAACTTCTGCTGCTTCATTTGTCTGGAGACAAAGCTAATAGTAATCTGTCCATGCTGTGTTCCAGCCAAGGAACTCGTGGTGGTTGTATACTGTGTTAGCTTTATTGTTTCTGTAGAAATTCCTACGTAAGGACTATACTGTTAGTGAAAACACTTTTGTATCTGTTGAAGGGACAAGCTTTGGAACCCAAACAAGATTCATTTCAAGGTCAGGAATCTTCAGTTATGATTGAGCAGAAGCCTTCGTTATATGGTCAGCCCTATCAAGGGCAAGGGGCAGCAATGCCAGGAGGTTTTAGTAACGTTCAGGGACAACAGCCATCCTTTAATTCAGTGATGAATCAGATGAGCCAGCAGAGCAATTTTCCGCTTCAGAGCATGCATCCTAGAGCAAATGTAATGAGACCTCGAACCAGTACACCAAAGCAGCTCCGCATGCAGCTCCAGCAGAGGCTTCAGGGGCAGCAGGTAATCTTTTGCTCCTGCATTTACACTTTCTTCTTGTTTCGGGATGGAATACGGTGCACACGGAATTGTGTTGCTTCACGAGCATGAGAATTGTCATTACAGCAGGTGGTTGCAAGGGCGGATCTGTCGCTTCGACAGGGCTTTTCACATGGGTGCCTAACGGCCGTAGGAGTGGAAGAACCTTTGTCAGGACAGGCGTTACTCCTTCACCAGCCCCCTTAGCTAGGGACGGGACGGGTTGCTGCAGCACACGTTACTGCTACGTAAACCAGTGCCCTCGTGCGACGCAGCTCTGGCTGATCTCTCTCCGTGTTAGGATGCAGTATTTTTGAGTCTCACTGCTGTCACTAAATGGGCAACTGCATTCCCATGGAAATGAAATGTTACTTCTTCCACTGTTTTCTGACTCATCATTTGGGCTCACTGAAATACTGGTTTGCTTTCCTTTGATCTGATGTCACTTTAGGTATTTTAGGATGAAAGGTGAGAGTGTAGGCACAGCCACACAGATCTCAACACCAGTGGAAAGCACTGCTTAAAGAATTGCTGCATGTTTCAGCACTGAGTTCCCCCTGTGACAATGCAGTCCTGGTGCTGAATCCAGAATAGAACTGGGAGGGCTGAGATAGTGCTGTGTGGCATGGAATGACAATGCCAAATCCTTAGGGAATGCTGTGTTCTCTCGGTTGTTCCGTGACACTGATTCAGTCTGTGTGGCTTTGGGGTTTGTGATGGAGAGGGTGGGAGATGGGATTTTATTATTTTAAGTGGTTATACCCTTCTGCCCAAAACATGATTTGGAACAAATAGATAGTCTGCGATGTATTTATTCTTCAAAAGCCCTAATTTCAAGGGAAAGAAAAAATAAAGCCAGTTAGTGCTGCGCTGTTTGGAGGGTTTTTCTTTCTGTGTGTGTCTGAGCTGCTTAACCACATAGTTTGGTACTTCAGGTACATCAAACAAAGCAGAAATTACTTTCTGAAATACACTTTCTGTATTCAAGAGGTCTGTAAAAAATGTTTTTTTTGGAGGGGTTGCCATTACTTTGTTCAGATACGGGTATTTTCAAGCTAATAGTGCTAAAATGTCTTTTTCCAAGTTTATGAATCAGACTCGTCAGACGCTGGAAATGAAGATGGAAACTCCGGTCAGTGGTAATACCTCAGTGATGAGACCGGTGATGCAGCCACAGGTGGGGGCGCAGGTAAGGGCTTGTTTCCCTCGTCACCTGAAACTGCAGCTTTTAAATAGATGCATCTTTGTGAGTCTGCCTAGAATCTGGACCTTCTTTTACGGTTCTACATTCCATATTTGGGCTTTTTTTTTGCCCCTGTACAATTTAAAAAGGGTGGGACTTTTGCCTCTTCTGAGGTTTCAGGGGGATGTGTTGATTTAGGTCATGCTGTCAGTACAGTGTGCCAATAGTCTCTTCCATGTCGGGTGTGATAACAAAGGATGAAATAGTCTAGCTTAGCACTAATGAAAACTTAAATCATCAAAATATCACGCAAGGTTTTCATTTTATTTTATACTGGCTGTGGGTTTTCTTAACTTTTTGGCACCGGGTATGTTGAGTCTTAGAGTGTAGGGAGTGTGACTGACTGGCATGATTTCATCTGTAAAAATGTTTTCTAATCCGATTTTTTTCTTTCTTTGGGGATAGCAGCAAGGTTTTCTTAATGCTCAGATGGTGGCTCAGCGTAACAGGGAGCTGATAAGTCATCATTTTAGACAACAGAGGATGGCAATGATGATGCAGCAGCAACAGCAACCTCAGGCCTTCAGTCCGCCACCAAACGTGACTGCCTCAGGAAGCATGGACAGTGCTTTGACAGGCCCTCCGATGGCTCAAGTTACTCCACAGCAATTCCCCTATCCACCTAATTATGGTACTAGTACTAATGTTTTTTTTGTCTGTCTGGTTTTCTCTTCCCTTTCTTTGTTTATTATCAATCCCAACTACCTAAATACCAATCATTCTGTAAATTGGAAAATCCTTCTACAAAACAGGATGACTTTGTCCCTTCCCATCACTGCAGGAAGATAAACTAAAAGTGATGATAACTGAAGTATATTGTCTGTCCTTTGTCTTTTAAGGAATAAGCCAACAACCTGATCCTGCATTTACCAGAGTATCAAGCCCTCCCAACCCAATGATGTCATCAAGAATTGGACCCTCCCAGAATCCTATGATGCAGCACCCTCAGACAGCGACCATGTACCAGTCTCCTGAGATGAAGGGCTGGCCGTCGGGAGGCATGGCCAGGAGCAGGTGAACTTCACAGTTGGAACCTGGAGCTCAAAATTTGTCTTTCATTTTGTTGAAAGCAGAAGCTACTTTAAATAGCTTGGAATAGGAAAAGGGTTTGGAAAAGGGTTTAGAAGAGGGAAAAGTAATTGCACCTGTAGTGTCCATATTGTCCTCGATCCTGTTCTGGGTAGGAAACAGGCTGATTAACTCTATCTTTGCTCAGCTCCATTTATTCGTACCAGGCCTCTGCAGTCTGTGTAACTGGAAGCAACATTGGTCTTTGAATACTGAAGCAGTAACTCGGAGGTGGGTGAGGGGGCACACAGAAGCGCAGCGGGTAGCGTTACAGTGGCCAGTACAGCTCTAACAGAAGCCTCCAGAATGGTTACGATAGGAAACGCATAGACATACTTCTGTGTGTATCTAAAAATTCAGATTTCCTTTTGGGAGGGAAATTTCTGTTTCTACGTTAAGCAGATATTAGATAGAAACAAGTAAATGTAAAACTAGTTTGATCTTTCACGTGTTGACAGCTGGTGTGGGGAGGGCAGTCTATCAACGTGTGAGCTTCCTGGGAGGTAATCCTGCTTGTCCTTTTGTGCTTCAGTTCTTTCCCACAGCAGCAGTTCGGCCATCAAGCCAACCCAGCGTACAGTATGATGCACGTCAACGGCAGCGGCGGCCACATTGGACAGATGAACATCAATTCCATGCCTATGTCAGGGATGCCCATGGGTCCAGACCAGGTACGTTGTACATAAAGAGCGATGAAAGAGCTGTTGACTCTTCTCCCATCGAGTGCACTTTGCTTCAGGCCATTCCTCTGGCACCATCCTGTTCTCCGTTACCCTGTCTGTGTTCACATCTGTGGACCTACCGTTCGTGTGCCCCAAGAGACACCTTGTTTTTGACAATATTTAAATAAAATCCATGATGAATCCAAGCTGTATGCTGTGATTAGCAGTATCACAGGCTAATACTGCACAAAGGATGCTTAAATACTCCTGAGCCTGGGAAGAGCCCCGAGAGCAAGATGGAGACTGAAAAGCATCTTCAGCAAATGCAAAAGATTATATGTAACAGCTCTCATGAGTCAGACCAAGGATCCTGGAGGCACAATATCCTCCTCCCAGCAGAAGCCGATGATGACACTTACCCTTACAATGCCTCAGAATTGCTTGTGTGTGCATAACAAGGAACTATGGAAAATGTAGGCCCCCTGTTTAAGGGAAAAATGAGCTAACAATAGGCACTGCAAAGAGGCTGAAATGCTAAATAGACTGTTGCTTGAATCTTTCCACAAAATACCAAGGATGAGCAACATAACACTGAGCTAAGCTAAATTTATTGAAGCAGAAAGTACCTCATGAAATTTTGTCCAAGGTACCCAAGGCAGCAGCCAACATAATCTGAGGACTGCTGTGGGATAAGGAAGGTACTGGGAGCTTTGATGTAACAGGTACCTTTTGTGAAGAGAGAAAATGAAAGTGCAGTACCAGATGTTCCAAATCCCCCTGTGAAGACAAGATACCCAAATAGCGTGTTTAGAGAATTCTGGGGCAGCGTTTCTTTTCTACAAATCTGTCCTCAAGGTGGAGCGCTGAAGCTGCTGTTCGGCTTAGACATCGACTGCCAGGACTTTCCCCTTCCAAACGCACTGTGGTGACCAGGTGGGTTTTTTCAGCAAAGACGTGTCTCGTTTTCTCTAACAATTATTTCTTCTTTCCGTTACCAGAAATACTGCTGACGCCTCGAGCCGTCTCTTGGAAGCAGGATGCGCGGCGTTAACGAAGCGCTGGGATCGCAAAGGGAAGCCGCCCGCGCTCCACGGCAACTAGCGCCGGCCTTAGGGAAAGGAGGGGTTTTCCTGTCCATCACCATGATGTCCTAAGTTACTTCATTCTGGGGGAGGGGGGAGAAACCCCCAACACATACATTTTCGTAGAAGCAGTCTCTGTATTACTGTATATTGTGGTGTACAAAAAAGGTCATGCGTATTTTTGGCGCTCTGCCTCTAGAAATGTGCATTTGGCAAGGGCGGTTGAGCAGATCCGTGCTGGGGAGGCTCCCGGTGTGCCTCCTCTAGTTACTGGCATTATCCAGAGCCCGCGAACGGCAGGCAGACGGAAGTGCCTGGAGAAGTCACGGCGGTAAGAATTTCCCGGTTTCCCTAGTAACGCTGTCTGACAGAGAATGTAGTTCCTAGCCTTGACTCCTTTGTATTAATTCCTGAATATAAATGCTGCTTTTCACCTCTTACCCCCAAGAGTCAGGATTTCCCAAGCAAAGTAGCAGTGCAAACTGAATTGGCACACACTAGTCCAAAACCCTGCCCATGGAAGCCAAGGGGTAAAAAGAGAAGATAATGAATTTAAATTATTTAAACACAGTTGTGACTAATATTTACATGTTGACGTGCAGCTGAGTGCACTTTATGAGAGACTGTATGATGGATTAATGCAATACCTTTGACAAGGACTTCGTGTGAAGGTAGGGTGTGCTCATGTTCCTTCTCAAACACCATCTCGTAAGGGTTGTTTGAAAAGACTGCGTAATGCAATGTTTTGTGTCTGCGGAAATCAGAGCAATAATCTTTCATCTTTTGGAAAATAACTTCAGAAAACTCAAGGCCAGGCACTGCAGTCTGAATCAGAAATGTGCAGTCTTTTTGTGAATACATTTTGTAAATACGACCTTGAAGATTATGTATTATATATATGACTTTTGTAGGTCACTAACTCATTTTTGCAGAGTTTGTGAAGCTAAATATTTAACAAAGTTGATTTCTGTAAACTCAGTGTAGTTGAGGTCCAAATAGTTCGGGGTTTTTTTTTAATTAAATTTAATGACTTTGGGTGACTTCGGCCCACATATTTCTTTCCTTTGGTCTTCAACACTTCATTTATTTTTATTCTTTAACATAGAGCTTTTTATAAAAGACCAGTTGTTCAATGCGTTCTCCGCCCCTGAGCGCTTTGTTGCTCTTCTTCGTCCACATGGCAGTTTGACAGAAGGCTCTGCGCTGGGAGATGGGGTGACTTGTCACAGGGGTCGTGGCTTTCTGCAAGATGTTGCCTTTTCAGTTGATCGTGTCTTTTTTTTGGTCGACTTTAATGAACTCTGAATGTTCTTCAAAAAAGTTTGTCTGTTGCAAAATGTATGTTGTTACGCGACATCCAGAAATTTAAGGATATTAAGCCACATTTTAACCAAATGTCTGCACCTCGCTGGATTGTTCCCATAGTGGTGAATGTGCTTCCTAAGCAGGTCTCACTCGTGTCGGTATTTAAGTCTGGTTACAAACTTGTTATTTGCCGATAGGGTCCCTCCCCCCCTCCCGTTTTGGTTCCCTGAAGTGACATTTCCTTTGCAGTTTTTCCAGTTTCAGGCAGTTACAGCCAAACCCCTGAACTCCCATAAGGAATGACCCAGAAGTGTCGAAGGTGTGTGGTGCTTTTGTTCCGTTGTTCCCTGTGTCATGGAAAACTGGCGTCTCCCAGTGAGTAGAAAAAAAACCCAAGTGTGTTCTCAATTGCTGCTGCTTGGTGTGCGAGCAAGAGGGGGTGTTATTCAGCATACTCAGCCATCTTCCCTTGTAACAGGAATAACCTTAACTAGAAATCCTCTCCAAAAGTTCATCCTTCGCAGCCAGCCAGTCCTGGGCCCGGGGGAATGTAGATTCAACCCATCTACGCGTGCAACCCTGTCTCTGCAATTGCTGCTGAGTATCTAGGCCAGGGGAGAGCTTTTATTTGAAACCTGCAGTCCAATTCGTGTCTGTTTTTACAGCAAAACTTTTAAAAGCCTGAGGAACTTCTATCATCTGTTGATTTGCTGAGGAAGTGCTGCCTGCTGAAGGCAACAAGCCCTTGCTTTTTCTATGGAATCAGAGTAGAACCATTTTCACAGTTTGTAGTTGTTCATTACGTTGATGGAAACTACGCACCCTGACTGCTTTCGTTAGGTGAGCTCCTGGACGACGCAGTGCTCCATCCATGGTGCCCTCCGAGCTGTTTTACGTGAGTGAGTCTGTGCGTCTGTGTGTAACTGGTACCTGACTGATGTTGTAAAGGTTCATCGTTTTCTCATCCGTGTTTAGAATGTTGGAGCTTTCCAGTACCTACTTTTTTGCTGAATCCAAAGAGTTTTACTTTACACTTGATTAGGGGAGGAGGGGGTGTTTGTAAAATGCATTGCTGACACCTTTCTTGGCAGCACTGATCCTAAACCCTACACCTAGTAGAAAATCTTACCTCCTGCAGGAAGTAAAGCAGACCTTGCAGTCTGCTGCCGTTGAACATCCGCACCGATTCCCGTTGGTGCTGCAGCAGCAGGTTTTTCACAACATTGTACAGCGCAGCCTCTGCGACCCCGTTCAGGGAACAAGCAGCTGCCTCTCACCCGCTGTGTACGTCTCGCTGCGCGTCACTGTCGCTCTTTCGACCACAGAACCCGGGGTTTTTATAAAAGTCACGTGGAGGTTTTTTTTCCCCCCAATCTTGGCTTAAAATACTGCTTTTAAAAGTTAGAAAATCAGGACCATTTTTCAGTCGTAAGACAAAACGACGTGAATGTTGTACCAATCAGCAGACATTTTATTTCAGAATTTATGCGCAGCCTACCCGATGGCAGTGATACAGCGAGTATGAAACCGTGGAATTCTGAGAGCAATATCTTAAAAAATTCTCAGGAGAAGGCATACAGTATTGAGAACTGCATTTACATTTAGTTTACAGTCTAAGTATTGCTTGAAATATCTGTATCTTTATTTTGCAAACCAGAAGAATCATGGGGACTGATTTATAAAAGGGTTGGTTGTAAGCTATTACTGCTCTTCTGATTTTTGTGTTTGGATGTTAATAATAGTGTAAATAAAGGTTTCTATTTAAAATCAGAACTCGGTGCCAGGGTGCAGCGGCTGTCCAATACTTTAAGGCTGACAAACGTGTTCTGGAAAGGGCAGAGAACACCCGGTGCTGCGGCTGAGGAAACCTGTGCGCAGCAGATGGTGAGATGTTTCCCCGTGGGCCGTGGGCCCTAAGGGAGTAACGACCGAGACCTCCCACCACCGACCCCCTCTCAGCAGCTGAAGTGGCACTGCCACCGGCGTTTGTTGTCTTGGACTTCAGTAGCAGTCAGGACGGAGAAGCGCCTTTCCCATAGCTTGGCAACACCCTCCCTGCCACAAACTAACAGGTGCTTCTCCCGTCCCTGCGACTGTGTGGGAGGGGACTGGGATGGTCCCACCGGAGCACGTGCAGTGGCCAGGCAGGGTGCCGAGAGCCGCACCCTCGTCCTGTCACAGACTACAGGCCGAACACAACCGGTAAGTGCAAGTTGTTCTAGTCTAAGCTGGTGTTCTTCCTGCGTACTCCCTGGGAGTGCAGCCAACGCTCTTCTGTGGAAAGCAGCGAGAATGTGGTTCTGGTGGTGGGTTTAAATTCAGTATTTTTTACTTACTGGTATTGATCCAGGATCTCTCCACCTAGCAGCTGTTTCTGATAATCCATGCGGTCTGTAACAGGTTATAAACAAATCCTGTGGCTTGATTAAGACAGACAATCAGATGTTACCTCCATAATCAAAAAAGCAACTTGCAAGAAACTTGGAATATATTTGACTTAGGTGAGACAAACACAAGCCTAGCTTCACTGTATAGCACGCACGATCAAAGGCCCCGCGGCCACTTTCTGAGCATTTTTTTACCCCCTCCATTCCCAAATTCAAGTATATTCTTGAGCATGGGGCTGTGGGACCAGAGATCTATGTCCCTTGTGAAGTAATTCCACCTGAATGCCCGCAAGTGCCAAGCCAGGCAGGGCACGGCAGTCACTCCCGTGGTTACGTTTGGGCTGTTTTGAAGCAGAGCATCTCTGCAGCGAAGGCCGCAGCTGGTCCAGGCTGCCACGCCAGCTCCTGCTGCCAGTTACCAGGAAAACGCGTCACCACCGGCGCCTGTACCGCAGCCAATTTACTAACGTCTTATGGAAGTGCTCTAACAGCCTCTGCCCACTCTGCTTCCTTACTCACAGGATGGCCTTTCCCTTTAGAGGCCTTCAGCTGCCGCTCAGCACATCATCCTTGTGGTAGGCCGAACTGTGCCTAGACCATTCCCTCCTGGCTCTAAGTATGGAACGTCTTGGAGCTGCCGCCCTAAAATCATTGCCAGAGTTACACTACGCAGCAACTGCTGCTCTCTCCAAGGAACTGGTTTGGTTCTGAACGTACAGTATAATATTGCCACAAAAATCTTCGTACAAATCTGATTTCATTAAAATTGAAGATGTACATTTACTGACATCTTTTGGTACTTTTAAAAATGGATAAATTCCGAAACTTACTATGCACCATTAAGCAACATCTTGAGAACTGGTGTGTGGGCATTCCACTCTTTATTAACAAAATTCTTCACAACCTGAAGGGATTTCTTTTCAAACAGTATATTGATCCATATTTACACAAGCCCTCCAGAAACCTGGCGTCCTGTTAGTCAACATTTTCTCTGGTTTTCCTGGAGGTTCAATAGGATGGACAAGGAGACGTGGACCTAGAACGTATCCTCGGGGGAAATGCGGGAAGCATCGCTGTCTTGAGAGTATTCAGTGCTGCTCACTTCACTTCCTGAATCTCTCAGACGTCCTTTTGCACCGTTACCTTTACCCCAGTTAGAAGCAAAAGGGTCCATGTTTTCCAGCTCTTGCTTTAGAGTTATAACTTGGAGTTTTTCCCACGCCAGCCGAAGGCCGAGCTGAACTGAAAGCCGTGCTCGGTTTACTTCCCACGCCTCAATCCTGGGGGCACCCGCGCTTCCTCTTCCGTCAGCTCCTGGGGCGCTGTTAGTGGTGTCGCCTTGAAGTACAATGCCTTGTGAAGCAGGTGAGGTACAGTCCCAAGCAAAAAGCAGGTACAATAGTGGATTTCAGAGACCTGTATTTCTGACAGCACTCCCGTCATCTCACTGTATCTACTGAATTCACTCACCAGGACAAACATTCTATCTACTTCAGCCTCAGAGTCTATCCCGTCCTCCAGGCCGACACGGTCATTCTTTCTGGAGTCACACACGTTTGCATTTTGTCTGTACATGGATTCAAGTTCTGGCCAGTTCGTGTCCTCGTGGAGGTGCAGCGCCGGGGGAGGTTAGCCCTCCCAGCCTTCCCACAGCTGTCCCCTTCAGAGTAAAACAAACACGATTTAGTGCGTAACCTTCTGGTAGGAGGTACTTACAAATGCGTTTGAGTGGTTCCATGCAGGGAAAAACCCACTGCGGCCCACCTCTAAAAATACAGCTTGGAAACAACCCAACTGTACTCGAAACCTCTGCCGCCACAAAACTTAGAGCTCATTAATTCCAGCTTCGTTTTGGTTGAAAAGCCAGCCCAGTATTAGCACTAAACGAGCCAGTGCTTCCGGGGGAGCTGCGAAGGCTGTGGCTCCACAGGATCTGAGCACGGCCTGGGGGTATTAACGAGCTCAACCCTCTCCTCGAGGGGGGATGCAGAGACAGTATGGGCATGGCAAAGGACTCCTCATCTTGCTACCTTTCCGTGTCACCTGTGGGCTCTGGCAGGTTAAGTATCTTCAAGCTTTAAAGGGCAGTAAAGTGAGCAAAAACGAATCTTAGATTTTTAGTCTGATTTCAGAATAAAACACATTTTTCTGAAAATCAGACTAAAAAAACGCACAGACCTGTCTTGTAGTCTGCTTTCTGTCCTCACAGGCTTTTCTGGCTGACACCACGTCAGGCTGCAGTTGGGTAAATAGCAAGAAAGTACACGCTACTCTCTCTACTCTGAGAAATTGCCATCAGTTTTGTTCTTTGTGGCTGGTGGGAGACCAGCAGGTAGCTGCTACAAGTTCAAATTTAGACAAAACCCACAGAAGGTAGCTAATTTTTCATGGAGTTAACCATAACTGGTTTCTTCAGCTGAGCATCCACACTTGCTCAGGTCTGAAAGTGCCCCAACCTTAGTGCTCCTAGGTTCCCAGAAAACGGGTTCCCAGAGGTCTGGGCAGCACTGGTTGCAATGGTGGCAGCAGCATGTTTCTTGCACAATTGAGAGGGATTCCCACGTCAGCATTCCACGAGAACGGACACATGGTGACAGAGGTGCTGCGTGCAAGAAGAGGAGTGAAGGAAAGGGAAGGTGAGCATGAGCTTAATGCTTTTTGTGAACTGCTCCCAACTCACAGTGACTTGGCAGATGATGGTCTCCTCACATCTGGCCACTTTCGACGCTGAAACTGCCTAGTTTTCAAGCAGCAAAAGGAGAAAAAGGTTAGCCATCACCAAGAAAACCACCAGCACCACAGGCTGAAAGACCAGGAGGAAGAGTTGAGCCTGAATTTTGACTGCAAAGATAAGAACATGCTCTAACAGTGAAAGAGCAAGCGCTCCAGTGTTTCAAGGGGATTGGAATGGAAAGGTCCGATTCCAGACTCCCAGTCCCACGCTCCCTCAGCACGAAGGCTGTGCTTCAGAATAGGAATTTAACTTTTAAAAAATGTACCTGTACTGCTCGTAGCTTCCATCTTTAAGTCCTAGATGAGGAAAAATCGACAGCGTTACTAACCAGTGCCAGCAGCAGAGTGTGGTGTCGGCTAAGGCAGCGTTTTAAGAAAGACCCGAGAGTACCAACAGGTTAACGTGCATCGCCGTGACAATTACTTCCACGCACGCTCATGGGAGCTGTTATTTTCCTATTTGATCCTTTATTCTAGGTAACACAGGATGCAAATCGGGACAGCTACCGCCAAAACGTTTCTGTAAGTGTCCTTCAGTGCTGTACTGAGATGCCAAAAGCTCCACGTTTCAAGATGTAGAAGGTCTATGTGGTGCACCTACTAAATAAGACTCCAGATAATATTTTGGGATCTGGGGGACTCAGATAACAGCAGTTTTGGGGTGGGGGTCTTGAAGGGCTAAAGGCTATGATTTTTTTAAAATAGCATTTCTTATAATTGTGCTAAAGGGTGTAAGAAATGCAATGTAAAAAGAAGAAATACAAGTACCTGGACGTTTTGGTTTGCTGTCATCATTAAACACTGTCAAAAAAATTAACCAACCAACCACCCAAAAAAATAGAAAAACCCACAAGCAATATAAAAAACCCCACCAAATCCACTGAATAGACCCAGAGAAAATCTAAGGGGTAGGAAAGGATGCAACTAACCCAGAACCAGAGCAAAGGCCCACTTTCATTTTTGGACTTTAAACCCAGTTCACAGCCGTGGTAGCACAGCGCAGCCCCCCTCAGATGGGCTGTTCTTCCACAGCTGCCCGGCAGCGAGGGGTAGGGCAGACCCAAGCTGAAGCACCAGCCTCCTTCTTGCAGGTAAAGGGCCTTTAAGCCAGTTCACCACAGGGCTGCATGGCCACACGGTAACGGGCCTTGCTAAAAACCTTCAGCTGGAACTGCTGACCGTTAGCCCGGAGAGGTAGCACAGTCTCCCTCCTCGGAGGTTTTCAGGGTGGGGTGAGCAAAGCCCTGAGTAGCCTGGTCTGGCCTCACAGCTGACCATGGCCGAGCAGAAGTTTGGACTAGACAAGCCCCCCAGAAGTCCCTTCCAGAGGCCACTATCCAGAGTGTCTGAACGTGGAAGTGGCTATTAGGATTTTTGTTCTCTCTTTCATCAATTTTGTTCCTTCCCCACCTCCCTCCCCCATCTCAGCAACGCTCCTCACTGTACTGCTGCGGTATCATTCCTCTTTTCGGAAACGTTGCACGAATAAAGCCAATAGACCACGTGGAGCAGCAGGGCCCCACCGCCATAAATAACACCACAGCCCTTGTGACTGATCCCAGTTTCACGATGGTAACCAAGAGCCCCGTGTCCTTTGGGAGTCTGAGTGGGATGGGAGAGGCACTTACCCAGATCCATGTTCCTAGTTCTTGGATTGCACTGTTTATACCCTTTGCAGCTCCTCAGTTCCATGAGCTGGACATGCAGTTGATTGAGAACGTCTCTATCCAGCGTATTCACGGCATTAATGAGCTGCAATAAACAGGGTGGCGTTAGTAACTGCAGCTCTGGGGTTCGGTGACTTTCCCGTGTGGAATACCCGTGGTTCATGTGCCTCCAATGATTCAGGCCTTAGCTACGTCCTGCAGCACTACCATAGTGCGACACGGATCATGGATGTATTTCTAGAGCTGTTCAATGATCAAGTACCTGATACGGATCCGTGTTGAGATCAAAGTACTCCAAAAATCCAGTAGCAAATTCACAGAACAGGAAGTTGTGGGTCTCGTTGATTGTCCTCAGGCACCAGTAGGTGTTGTTGTTGGCACTAGTACAGGCACAGAAAGGGCCCACTGCGGGTGGGAGAGGTACAGAGACTTAGCGACAGGCTGTGGCTGTAACCACTGTCGGTCGCATTTGGCTTATGGGGTCGCTGCCCAAGTTCTGAGCCCGAAAGCAGAGACCTTCCAGCATCAGCCTGGCCTACGGAGCCCCAGCCCACACCCACGGCTAACTCAAGGAACATCATGGCTCGCTGCTTTCCCCGCCCTCTGTGCTTGGGAAACGTTCCAGTGGTGGGATCCTCCACACGGCTGTACTGCACACACGCCTGGGGCTGGTTATCTGCAGGTGGCTCTGGTTTCAAGCCCCTTGCCCTTTGTGCAGAGACAGTGCCAAGGCTGGAACAGACCAGCACCAGGAAGGCTGCGTGTTGGCTACAGAACGCACGACACCAACTACCAGCCCCCAGCACCCGCGCCCACCCGCTCCCGAGGTTAAAGCATCCTCACGTGTCCAGAGGGGAGCAGTTTGCCAGTGCTGGTTGTCGTGGGTGAAGCAGGTCAGCCCAGGCATGCTGCACGTGTCGTTGTTTTTTATCCTCTTCAGCAGTTTGCGCAGTTTCTTCTTTCGCCGTTGCTCTCTGAGCAGCCACAGCCTGTCCTTCTCCTGTAGGGCTTTCCTGCACACAGGGAACAGTAGGGTCATGCAGACTCTGTTAGACCCAAACACACCTATAAAAAATGAAGCCGCTAATAAAATGGGCTGCTTTGAGGGGAAGCAATAACCAGCACTTTTTAATTCAATGGTTTCGCTTCCCAATGTCTCTGGCTATAACTCTTTGCAATTCAACGTAAGGCAGGCGGGCTTGCCTGAGCTGTGACGTGACACTGCCCACACCAGGAACCCTGCCTCGAGTTTACGAGCATTTCACCATGGGCTAGGTTCCGTGCTCATTCTTGGGAGTACAGGCTACATGAAACACTGCTGCTCTTGCTGAGCTTGGAACTGGTGTGCAGCAACAAAACATTAACGTCGCTGCATTCCCTCTTTCAAAGAACAGGCCTTCACTTACTTGAAAGGATGAAGACTCGATCCCTTGTGCCTCAGTTTGCTTTTGTGCTTTGAATGGTAACTGGAAAATAAAACCAGCATCGCTGATGAACAACAGAGACAATTGCTCATTTGTACCACACTTCTGTACCCGGTCTGAAGCAGATCTAATCCAGTGTCACTTCTCCCGTCACCGTGACGAACAGAAGCACCTTGCTAAGCTCAGGCACTCCTGAGCCTGGTTGTGCCTCTCCCTTTCCGTAGCTCATCTTGTGCAGTGACACCTGGTGCTGTCAGACTGCAGCGCAGTATCTGGCCACAGGTCATTCCAGCTACAGTGTTCCATTTTGGATGGCATTGGTGCTTGTTTCCCTACTCGGGGCAGACACGAGCAACACCCTTACAGTTCAAGCACAACATCTCTTCAGTATTCACGACTGCTCAGACGGTAAGGGGACAAGCATATCCCCCCTTTGTGGCGCTCTCCTTCCCAATGGAAGAATTTAAATACCGGTTGTACTGTGTAGGGTGGGTCTGTCTCCACTGTTACTAGCTGGGAGTTCCAGAAACACTTCAACAAGATGTATAGGACCGGCCCAGCAACAGCAGTGTCTGAGCACAGGCTGGGCCAGGGCGGGTGTACACAGGCACACGCATCCTAGCTGGGCAGCTCTACCGGTCTGGCTCTGTCTCCAGAAATGTGTAAGATTTTGCAGACATTTCCTTTCTGTGCAGTTTGCAAAGTTAAAAAGACAAACCAGCCTTCATCAATGGCAATGTTTTCTAAGTGACCAAGTTCATCATGCCTACAGAAATCAGCAACGACAAACCAAGTTCAATCAAAGTTCATTTCTAAGCAGTACCTCAGAATTCAGTTAGTTGTCAGACTACAATTCATGGAATCACAGAATGGTTTGGTTTGGAAGGGATCTTAAAGATCATCCAGTTCCAACCCCCCTGCCATGGCCAGGGACACCTTCCACTAGACCAGGTTGCTCAAAGCCTCATCCAGCCTGGCCTTGGACACTTCCAGGGATGGGGCATCCACAGCTTCTCTGGGCAACCTGTCCCAGTGCCTCCCCACCCTCTCCATGAAGAATTTCTTCCTGATATCCAATCTAAACCTCCCCACTTTCAATTTAAATTCCCTTCAAAAGAAAACTTTTAAATTATTAGTGCTACTGGGAGTTTGAATGACATTAATCCTTACAGCAAATTAACAAAAATAAGATTATTAAAGAACTAAGTATCTTCAGTCAATTTTTTCATCTTGCACAGCCCCTGGGGACTTCATTAACCAATCCTAAATGCCATTTCCTAATTCAGTGCAACTCTGCAAAGACTTACACATCTCTAACTTATCTGAGTAACTTCACTGGTTTCAGTGGATCATTCAGCATCATAACGCTATGCACAACTCAAGTGCTTCCTAGTCGGGCCTGAAAAATGCAACACTCTTCACATCTCCTACGAAACATTCATTATAAAACCTTCATCTTGGCAGCTTGTATTAAACTCAGTTGTCAATGGCAGTTCTGAAAGCAGCAGATTATAAGACAATATAAACTTTCTGGGGATTTGTCATTTAGAATTGGACCGATTTCATGCTTTTTGCCATGGGTTCCACATGTGGGTCAGCACAACCCACGACATGGATGTTCTCCTTATTTTCGTGGTCAGTCGCTGAAGCTACGCTGCAGCATCCACACGGGCCACAAGGCCCACGCACCTCATGTCTGTGAACTGGGGGACGTTGCACCCCAAGGATTTAAGGGTTGTGCTCAAGACCTCACCCCGTTACCAGCGAGACAGAGAGGCACCATCCACACCCTCTCGCAGAGGCTACTTCACGAAAGCTGCTTCAGCCACAGAGAACAGCAGGGCTGCTTTGTGGGTTTGCATCCATTTCACTATGGCTCTTTCTGTGGCACTCGTGCTGCTGCTGCCACTGTGGCTCCTGCACTCCCGGTGACATCAGGCTCACAGCAGCCTCGAGATCGCTCTGGGATCACTGATCAGCACCAGTTGCTCCTGGCTCCTCTCTGAACAGCTTCCCCAGGGCAAATTCCGTTTGAGTAAGTGTTCAGTTGTGCAAGGTTTTTCTACTGTGCCTATTTGCAGAGCGAGAGCTTGCTCGCTCCCCTTCTCCCCAGGGCTGATCCTACAGCCATTCTGCAAACATCTGGCTGTGTGAGAAACCAACTACGGCTGAGAAGAACGGGAGTGAAGCTAGGCTGGGGTCCCACCAACCTTAGCGCATAATCGCTATTTTGGTATTGCATATTGCACATATTGCATATGCATATTGCATAAAATTCACAGGTCACCTGCAGGGGGGGGAAAAAGGGGTCTTGTGCACTAGGTCAGTGGTGGTTACAAAACCACAGTTACTCTGCACCAGCTGTTACGTTCCTGCAAAACACTGCAGTGAGGAATCCCATCTGATCACACATCCAGCCTTGCAAAAGCTGAGTGGAACAAAATTACCCCAGCTCCCCACCCCACTGTTGCGCAGGCCTCTCCTTAGAACGGATCTGTGAACGCTGCCCCGTAGTGACAACTTGCCCTCGTGCAAAGCAAGCGTTCAGACAAAACCTGCAGCTTAAAATGTTCCCCTCTGGTATCCGACAGCAGCATCTTCAGCACGAGAGCGGAACTAACAGGTTTCTAAGGCGTGTTACACGTCCCGTTACATCATCACCCCCTGACGCAGAGGCACCTCGCCTCCTGCCTGGCAGAAGCTGGGCATAATTAGGCAGCTGCTTAACGAAACACATCCTCATCTCTCCCGGGAAGACACAAGTCAGCTGGCACACTACAAATCTCTGCCCTGAAGTACTCGAGAAATACCTTAGTTTGTTACAGTCGCACTCTTCAGGTCGCTTCTTCTTCAGGTGACCCCGCACCTCCCTCAGGTTTTTTATTTTATTTTGCAAAGTTTCAATCTAAAAAAAGCAAAGATACAGGTTAATAAAATACAGCAGGCGTAGTCTTACTGTAACCTTCTCAAGCCCATCCTATGGTCACCAAATGCTTCCTTCTCACCACCTCCCCTGACGAGCATCGTCAGACTATCTCCCGTTCCAAACGGCAGCTGGGGCAGGAGCAGCCCTCCCGGAGCCGCTCGCCTGCTTTGATTGCGAGTGTGGAAGCAGGAGGTGGCCTGGAGGGCACGCAGCCTCCGGGGACAACCACTCCGGGTTCCACTGCGATTCTCCTCTCGTGCCCTGCAGCACATCTGCGAGGGGAGAACGGTTGCTCAATGGAGAATGAAGCCCTTACATTTCAGCCTGCTGTGAACCCGAGAAGGGGATGGGGAGGGAGCACTCTGTCCCCTCCTCAGAGCTTCTGAAAAAGCAAAGCAGCAAGGCTCCTCGCCCCGCATGGCAGTCGAGCAGCGTCTGGCCACGTGGGATATGGATCAGCTGCTAATTGTGCCGCCCACGGGGTTCATTTTTAACTGTTTTTCTCAGAAAGTGAAACACCTGCTTTTGTGCAGTCCAGCTCCCACAGCGTGGCCCATTTCCACCCAGGAGGGGATTACAGGCTGCTACCTCGGCTCTTCACACCGCAGAGAAATGGGAGTGATCCAGTGTGAGCAGAGTCACTGCAAAGCTGCCCCCGGACACCAGTGACGGCAGCTCCCGGGGAAGCAGACGGCTGCTGAGGCACAGCCAGGGCAGTGTTCAAGGAAGAGACACAAAGAATCCATCCCCATAACACTAACACGAGCACTCGTTTGCTTTGGCACTCCATACAGCCTACATTGCCTGAAGAAAAGAGTGTGGCGATCCTGAAATTGCCCTTTTTTCAGACCCAGCAGAGCTACGAAGTTTTTTGGTGTCTAACTGCCTTGCTCCGGCCAACCTGTGCTGTAAAAAGGAGCCAGCAAGTTCTTACACAGGACTGTGCTGGGAATTCATGTAACTTGGTAAGACCTCACAGGAGCTGCTCTCTTTGTGCTGCTCTCTGTTCGTTAGCTGGCCCCGAGAAGTCTGCCTCTTCCACACACAACACACGTGAGGGCTTTCAGCTTATGCCCTTCAATACTGCTGACAAAGATGTCAGATTAAGTTTTATAGGCAAGTTTCATACAGCAAGTTGTCTCCGGGTTCTTGATATGCACAAGCCTAAGGAAAACGAATTCCATGCCAAAGCACAAGGGTCGAACACGGGCATGCAAGTTACATACATCCAGAAGCACAGAAGCTATTGAAGCTCACTTTTCCTTAGGCTTATGTTTGACAGTTGAAGGCCTCTTCCTGAGAAGTACATTGGGGAGCAGGGCTATTAAGATGTGAAAAAGATCCAGATGAAAATTTTCCCAGGATAAAGACACTTAGAAGTCTCCCATTTATCTCATAAGGGTTCTGACATTCCTCAGCTGTCCCTTCAGCTGCTGTTCTCTGCTCACCACCTCATCTTCACACTTGTAGTAACTTAACTAACTCTGAAATCAGCCAGCAAGTTCAAAAGGTTCCAGGGAGGCACAGAGAAGCCCAGAGGCAGACAGACACACATGCAGTCAGCAGGATCCCATCCGCCCCCAGAAAACCACGCTCGGAGCACACACCGACAATGCGTGACCGATGCCAGCACTGACCTCGTGGTCAATATGGAGTTTATGGTCCTTCCAAGCTTGCAGTGACCTGTACAGATCGGTGTCACACTGAACCGTATCGTTCTCCAGGATGTAGCACCTTGGCACGGAAAAGCAAACAACGGTTATTAGAGGGGATGCGGGCGAACAGCAGTGCAAACAGCTGGGCTTAATAACACAGCTCCAGGACAGATGAGAAGCCAGATTGGAAATGACATGCAGAATTCAAAAAAGCAATGCTCATTCAAGAGAAGAGGAATGTGCTATGAGTCAGGACAGAAGTTTGGGGTTGAGTTGCCATGGCGATTTTGCAGAAGTAGAAGAATTCAAGGAGAATATTCCTACCAAGCAGAACCTGTTGACTGCTTAATGTAAATTGTGCTGCAGAGTTCTTGCTTATTCATTAGGCTGTCTACATAAATAATCTCCACTAACTAGCAAGTACCAAAAGCATTACTCAGAAGCAATTTCCCAATGCATAATTAAGGGATGCAGGGGTAGAGGCAAGGATAAAACACTTCTTTGGAAGATGTATTATTATGCAAAAATCACCCCCAAAATCAAAGACATTTTGCTGCTTTCTACAAAAGGGATAAGATTTTTCAAAGATCACTCTCTGACTTCAGAGGCAAAATACCCTCTGACAATTTCAAGTCCTTACATTTAACTAAGGTCTATCACAATCCAGGCTTTAAAATCCTTTCAAAAATGAACAAACGAAACACCTGACGGATTTACCCGAGAAGTTCATTAGGGGCCAACAAGTACCGTGTGGTCATTTTTGATTCTTTGGTTAAATTAAAGCTGAGTATTTTCAAGACTCCTTCATTTTCTTTAAGCAACCTCATACGTGTTGTCCCACTGCCTTCTCTCCTGAAAGTGTTCCGGGGGAACACTCCCTGTGAATTACGCACAACCTTCCTGACAGTTCCTTGCGTGGACTGGGGATTCACCCAGGAAGGCAGCAAAAGTCAATTTAACTTGTTCCAGAGGAAAAGCACAAATGGGCTCCGAAAATTCACCAGAGCTAGGGTAAGAGTTCTTGGATGTCATCCTAAGCCATGCTTCCTCGTGTTAGCGAGTCTCTAGCCCTGTAGATGGAAGTCAGAACATTTGAACAGCAGCTCACTGGCTCACGCGTGTTTACGTGAGCTAGTCATTAAACAACTTACTGCATGTAATTATAGAATCACAGAATGGTTTGGGTTGGAAGTGACCTTAAAGACCATCCAGTTCCAACCCCCCTGCCATGGGCAGGGACACCTTCCACTAGACCAGGTTGCTCCAAGCCTCATCCAGCCTGGCCTTGGACACTTCCAGGGATGGGGCATCCACAGCTTCTCTGGGAACCCGTCCCAGTGCCTCACCACCCTCTCCGGGAAGAACTTTTTCCTGATGTCTAATCTAAACCTCCCCACTTTCAATTTAAACCCATTACCCCTTGTCCTGTCGCTACAGGTCCTTGTAATCAATAATGATTGGTGGATTTCCTGATAATTCACAAGCAGAAATGGTGACTAAACTAATTAAATAGAGCTGAAGATACATCACCGGCCCCTGGACTGGCACACTGAGGAAAAGACTGTTAGCTATTGGAGTGCCCAGCCACTTCCCTCGCCTTTCTCAACATCTTCCATTTCCCAGTGCTCCTGCCCCATCCAACTTCATTCATAACACAGATTTTCCTTTCCTAGCACTGGCTACAGAAGGCTCTGAGGGGCTGCTTCCTCCCTTGGGACCCAACAACATGAAACCGGGTCACACTCCAGGTAGAGCCTCTGATCTTCAGCCCGGCCAGGTTACCACTGAGCCTCCCCTGGGTAGAGCCTTTCCTGATTTCACATAGCCACACAGGCAGCTGCTGCCAACAGCTTTGCTCGTCCTCACTGGAAACACACCGGTCAGCAACCACTGCCCCCAGAGAGCAGAAAACATAAAAGCACTGTAGTTCTTCAGGAGCTTCATGCCCCTCTGTACATGCCCAATTTAAAACGAAACCAAAAGCTGTGGTATGGATAAGAGTAAGAACTGGAGTGAAGCTAGGCTGGCATCCCAAAGGGACAAAATACGCTTAACGTAAAAGCAGCAAAAGCTTTAGGAACCTACCACGTGCGCTCACCTGTGAGTCACTTTTATGAGGTTGGGGGCCGTATACTCCGCAATGCCCCCCGTGCCACTGTACTCCCCCGGGTCTTTATCTTCCTCCTCCCGAAGAACAGCCCGCTGCAGCTTGTGCCGCTTGGTGATGTTCCTTGGTAAGACAGGTTGGTAGCCATCCTCCAGACCCAGGTTATAAATGGCTCCATCCAGCTCCACAGACACAGAACGGATGGAGCGATTCCGGACGTAGCTTGGTTTGTATTCTGCATGGAAAAGAAATTGGAAGGATAGGAGGGGGAGAAACAGCATGTTACAATTTGGTCTTCTGTGGTTCTTGGGAGAGAAAACCAGCCCTATCTGAAGTTAACTGGATGACAAACAGGGTTTGTTTCAGCTGTCCAGGAGCTGCTGCTACCTTTCGCGTGGGCAGAGGGATACCTTGAGGCATGGGAGGGAGGGCAGGTGTAACACAAACGCACGGGGATGGCAAAGAAAATGGTACTTGTCCAACATCGCTGAGAGCAAACAGCTCATTCCAAGAGACGCTGCTTCTCCCCCAGGAGTCACTAGATGGCAGCAAGACCTTAAAAACGAACCACGGCAGCTGACAGCGAGGCCTCAGGTCACCCTTGCAGCCTGCTTCTCCCCTGTGTTGTCTTGTCTACCGCACAAGGCTCAGGGCTGGGGGCTCCTGCAGCACCTCCCTGAAGGTGTCCCCAGTGCTCAACCTCAGCCTTTTCTCAGTTCTGTGCTCCTCCTTCACGCTAAGATGCTTGATGTTTTCGGGAGGGATGAATAACTCTATCTTCTCCCTTATCCACATCCAATTCTTTTATTTGCAATTATTTTCCCATGCAGAGCAGTCAGTGGGTTCCCACACAAAGCACCACCCTCCAGCCCTACACACTCCCTCGGACTTTACTTCTGCCTCTGCAGCCCAAAGGCAAAACAAAACATTTGCCACCAATTGTCACCACACAGGAAGAGATTCTCATTGGTCTTTTACCGTTACTGCTTTCCTGGACCAAGTACCCAGAGATCCTCTTCTGTCTGATCTGGAATGGCAGGCATACATCCTAGTTACGGAGTCTAAATCCATACCTCAACTTCCCTACCCTACAGCGGGACCCATCTCTGACCGTATTTCCCGCTCACTGCCAGCGAGAGCTGAGTCATTCATTACGCTGAGCACAACCAGCCCGTTCCTCGAGAAAAAGGTACAGCCACGGCATCTCCGCTCCTCCCTGCCCAGCGCCCGAGTCTTTGCTCCGTGTACGAGGCTTGGAGTCATCTAAGACATGACTGGAAACAATCGAGACCCTTGGCTTCCCCAGTCACCCCTCCTTTAGACAGAGCTCACACACCCAGCACCCTCACGAGGAGGGGAGGGCCCTCCACAGTCTGACACGGGGAAACTCAACCTCCTGCCAAACCAGACCGCCAGTCCTTGCAATCCCAAGCTCCTCAGAAATGCAACTTTCTCTATGGGATAATCTCCCCAGCAAAACAAGCAGGGGAAAAAAGGGGAATGGGAGGTAGAACAACCAAAACTGACGGAAGAACAAGTCAACTGGCATGCCTCAGCATTAACACAGGGTGACCTTTTTCAAGAAGCCGTACATTAATTCCAAATGGATTGCAGAGGTGTCAAAGGCCCTTCTGCAGACTGTGGGAAGAGAAGTAAACATCTCCTCCCACCTGAAACGGGTCCAGGCACTACAGTCTTGCAGCACCACACACGGAAAGTAGAATCCCAGCTGGACTGTCTGGCTTTGCTCATTTTCCACCTGTGGTTCAAAGTTTATTGCTGATATTAAGCCAGGTGAGTCACTGCTGAAGGGAAAAGAAAAAAAAACAAAACCCAAGACCAGCCCGATTTCAGGCACCCATTCAGGAAATGGTTGACCAAATGAGAAGGAAACTCCCATCTTTCTTAAAGTAGGAGGAAGTTCCAAAAAGCTACACCCTAACAATTATATTCAAAGTATAAACTCCCATTTAATTGTTCCCTCATTTCATCTTGTTAAGCTCTGCCAACTAACAATTTACCTTCCTCCCAAGTCTAATGTGCCAATCCAGCACCCGGGACCTCAGCGGATAGCTGCAGGGAACTGTCGTCTGCACAACACGTCCCTGGGGAATCAGGAGCCAGGGGTTACTCCTCCCTCGCAGCCAAACTAACCGACCCTTACAGCGGACAAATTGGTCTGGAGTGAGAGAGCTCATAAAGGACTTTGTGTGTGGCTTCACTGCAACGCGCTGTCCGCGGCACTGACTCAGCACCGTGATTAGTACCAAACTCCACTCTTTTCAGAGGATGTGGTGAGGATATTTTCCAAGATCAGTATCCATCTCTGCTGGGCTCTCTCCCCTGCGAAGCGCACCGCAGGCATGCACACCAACGTCTAATTACTTACTAGTCGACCCTCCCCCAGGCCTCGGTTTGGCTCTCCAGTTCGCTTACCTGCGCACGCAGCCCACTGCGCAGACCTAGGGCTGTTAAACAGTTGGCCCCACACACCTATACTCCCTTTTCCAAGTTACTAAGTTTGGCTTTGGCAAGCTCTCTGAGTCCCGGTGCCTCTCTCTCACGGACGCCAGCTGTCTTACGAAGGTACTGCTGGCAAGTTGCATCCTCAGGACTGAGTCTGGAAACGGAGGCCGGAGAACCTTAAGCCCAAGAAAGCTAACTACATCTCGGTGCCCCGCTCTGTGTCTTCTTGGCCCACCTGACAAACACGCTTGTCTTTGCTGGAGCCCGCAAGGAAGTACACAGGTCTGGTCCTGATCTCTCCAGACAGTCGAGAGACTCACACGCACCTGATTTTTTACACCTAGTTTTTGGTAGCATCCCAGGTTTCAACGCTGTCTAGTGAAAGCACGAACTGCAGTATCCAAAACTCCGATTTAACTGAATAAAGCCAGGCAATGTACTGTAACTCCGTAAGCTTCATACCGGACATAAATGCGGCCAGCCGCCGGGTTTGTATTTAACTCTGCTCACACCCTCATCACCCAAACCTTACTGCTTGCTGTGCAGCTGCCAAATCCATGGTTCAACACCGGGATCGTTTGGAAACGGTAGCTCTCTCAGGGATAGCCAAGGAGATTGTAGCCAATAACTACTGTACGGCAACCTCCCCGACGCAGGAGCGTGGCTGCTAGGCAGGAACTCTGACGAAGACAGCGAACTCTCCCTCTTCCCTGCTGACACTCTACCCAAGCATTTTGGGTTGGATGTTTTTTTCCAGCATCACAGCAATGATAGAATAAGCCAATAGACAAGGATCCTGCTTCTACACATGCCATGAGGAAAATATCCACCTCTACCCTCATGAAGTCCTGCGTGACATTTCCCTGAATTCTGTAGAGCAGCAGCATTTTTTTATGTAACAACAAAGTAAAATCAGGCCCTTCGAAGTCAATTTTTTGAAAATATCTCAAGTGTATAGAAATATGGAAAAAGGTTTAGCGGGTTTTTTTCTTGGGCATTAGGTACCTGGGGATTTCTAGAGATCTGATTTTGAGTCTGTGTCCACAGATATTTCAAAGAGGAAAAAACACCGACCCCAAATAAGCTTTCATACATCCACTTTCTCACAACTGCCATCAAAAATTACACTTCAAATGCATTTTTAGAGTAGCTGATGTTCAGGTTGGTGTTTTTTTTTTTAATAACAAAGAAGGTTATTTTGCTCCAGCATTGAGACCACCTCAAAAGAAAAATGAATGACATGAAAATTGGAATGAAAATGCACTAGCCCCTTTGTACACACTTCTGTTTGTTGTTTACAAATCTGTGTGGCCCATCACCATTTCTCTACGCGCAGCTTAATAACTCCTTTAATCACATGCACTTGTTCATCACAGGAGGGGGAGATCAAATCCACAGCAAGAAAAACATAATAGACCACAACACAGCCGAAGATTTTAAGAGCTCTCTATTACTTTCTTCTACTGCAAAGCTTTGTTTCATCTTTCGTATAAAAATAAAAACATACTAAAGAAAATAAAGAGGACACAGAAACGCAAATATTCCTGACACCCAAACCCAACATCAATGCTTATGTGTTTTTAGCATGGAAAAGCGTTGCAGGCGAGTTGTGTATCTGTGCACGGCCCAAATAGCATGTACATGACACGACTCTCTTTTGCAACTGCATTTACTCAATTCAGAAAACATTTCTGTCTACTAAATGCACTGCTGCACCTGACAACGGGTCCAGACCATGCCGTCCTTAGTCATTATTTTATCAAAACATTTGGTGTCCCAGTCCCTCTATCAGCAATTTAGTCTGATTTTTAGACCCCATGTTCTCACCACATGTGACTGGGTTTAATCTTTTAGAAAGACCAATCCTCATACCCCTATCAGGGTTTGCAGGTTGATGCACCCCACACCACGACATCCAATTTAGCTTTCTGCAAATGACCGTAGATTAGAATCTATCAAAATTGCTCTCTGCAAATCCAGCTCTATTGTGCAGGACAGAAGGGAGTGATCAGGGTGTTTCCTTCCTAACTCCACTATTGCTGTGAACTGCAGCATTAACATCCAGTTTGAAAATTCTATTTTCTATTTAGCTATTGTTCGATCTGATGAACAGCATTTAGTGGCATTCAAGCAGGGCTGCAGTATGATCCCGTGCACTCATCAAATTCTGAGCAGCAGACCCCAAAGATGCCCTCAGAACTCTGCAGCCCAACACAAACTGCACTTCATCCCAGTCTTACAGAACAGCTCATAAAACCCCAAATACTCATCATCAGTATTCAGGTCACCCTCTTAACGTTCTCAGCCCGTTCTGGGTAAGCTCTTTAGAAAAGCCTTGCTCTGTTACCTTGACTTGCATCACTTTGTGCTCGTTTGTGTTCAGTGTGTGATTTACTAGGCAAGTGCATTTAAAAGAACTGCCAACACCAAATCAAAGAGTCTAAGCCAATAGGTCCAAGTTGACCTCTTCCACTGTCCGGCACATCCCGGATGTGGGCAGAGGGACAAACAAAACATCTGAGGAGCCAACTCTTTCACTCGAGACACAAGGAATGGGAACATGGTTGTCAAGACCTTATCTCATGCTGAAGTTTATGTCCTATGGTTCAATGAGGCAAGGGAACCGAAGGGTACAGTACAAACTCTGCCTCTTCTGGGCAGAACATAGGGAAAACCCCACCATTCTGGTCCCGCTGCTAGAGGGAGCAACCTTCACTTTTTTACCTCAGCCTCCTCCATAACTGAAGGTAATTATACACTTAACGACCTCCTCAGGATGTTGTGAAAATTAGTTAATGTTTAGGAAGCACAACACAGATGAAAAGTACTTAAGTAAGTGTTAAGTGTTATCAGATAGCACTATGTTGCCCTCACTTAAACTGTTCTCCTCTTCTTATTTAAGTGCCTTCGATCTACTCCTGTTATTTGACTCCCCACGCCTGAACTTTCTTCTGTGAGACTTTAAAAAAAAAGTTAATTGAACTGCAAGTTCTAGTGTTATTTAAAGATTATCTGCTGTGCCACATATTTAAACAGCAAGTATAGTTGAGTAATTTCATCCTGCAACCAATAATTTTTTTCAACTAAAAATTAGCTTAGTAGGTACTAATCAGCTTGCAAGGCAAATATAATGGGAGAAAATCAATTTAAACTCACTGTTTGAAGCTTGTGCCAGGTCATTATACAGAAAGACTAATCTTCTAAATAATTAAGGCTCTGTATTTGTGGAGTGAGACGAAAGAAACATTACAAGTGAATAATAATTCTGTGCTGCCGTTTGCCTCTTTAATCTATAATTAGACTATGTACTTCAAATATAGATGTTAGTCTGACTAAGGTTTAATACAGAGCCAGAGGGACGGGCTTTCTGAAAAAGCACCTGATCTGTGCCAAGGAAACTAGGAACAGAGTCATCCCCTTTGGACGTGCTCTCTGGTTAAAGTCAGCCTTGTCTCTGCTGACTGAGCACAAGGAAAGGATGTTAGAAGCAAGCAGCTTCTGTAACAAAGCACACGCATCCTTATTAAAAATAAATTACTGCGGTAACGGCTCCAAGCATTGCCGTACTTACTGAAAACTGGAGTATTCGCTGCAAACCACTGTTCTTGTTTCATGGGCTATGTAAGGATGTGCCACTTGCCCTTCCATGGGTGTACTGCATTTCCCAGTTTTGAAAGACATAAATATAGGTCCTTATTTTGGATCAAAACTCCTCTTCCTACAGAGACATTTTCAAATCTGATTGTCCAATATGAGGCACACTGTTTCACAGTTAGATACACAGTAAATATGCTGGTAGAATTCAATGCCCATGAAAATCAGGGGGATTATGTGTGCTAGGGAGCAAACTCATAATGGTTTTCAAAGACAGAGACAGAAGATACAGTGGCTTTACTTACTTTTCTTGGAGAAGAGTTTCTTTCTCCGTCCGACGTGGCTCAGCTTGTATTCATTCTCTTCACAATTGCAGTCTTCACTATTCCTGTTGTAATACTTGGGCAAAATATTGGAGGTGCCTTTGCCATTGCCTGCAGCTGCCAAGTTCGCCATTCCCTTGCACTTGTGTAGCTTGAGCTTTCCACTGGCATCTTCCACACACTGCCATTTCTGGAAGAAAAATTTGGTCATTAAACCTCTGTCCCAACTGTGCTTTGTCTAACAGCCAGCTCCAGCAATCTATCCGAGATTCCTCGTTGTAGGAAGCTGGGGCTCATCCATCACCTACTACCAAACCAGAATTTTCACAATTGCCCGTTTTCAGACAAAACGGGAAGTCTTTGGAACACTTGCATTTGTTTCTGATTTTGTTTCTTGGAGGCAGAACAATGGGAAATTCTTAACAAAATCAATATTATGGCTGAAAACATGGAGGTGACAAGTGACAACTTTCAGAAGCCTAATTGTGAACCAAGGCCATTCAAGCCTTATCCATGAGTTTGAAAAGAATCCATGCCTACCAGCAAGTGTGTTTGTCAGGCTGGTAGGAATCTGTGCCACTGTTATGCCATTAAACCAGCCCCAAGCTACAGGCTCGCATATAAATTCAGCCCCATCCCATACTTTACAAGGCTGCAAAAACCCTTTACTATAAGGATCTGGTCTGAGCTGGTTGTCTAGACTCATTCTACAGCTGAAGAAGAGGAACAGTCACTTCCAGGGTACAATCCACTTCATCCTAAGGTGGCCATATAAAAGAGGTGAGAAAAAGGACTGGCCTATAGAAGTGCCCATTCCTTTTTACTGACCTTTCAAAGGGTTGGTATGACTGGATCCACTATGGAAGTCTGTAGTTAGATGAGTTTATTTCCATCCTGAGTGTTTCTCTTAATAGCTTTCCCCACTCAACACCCCTGGGCTTGGCTAGCAATGGCGAGCTGTACTGAATCCCTGTGAAGGGATAATCCCCTCCCTCTTCCACTCAAACCAGAGAGTATCTCACCTCTAATCTCCAGTTCCTTCTCTCACTCAAAACCTGAAGTAACTTGCCTGTAGCTCCCTTTGTGCTGCTGTCAGAGCTGTGCCAAGGGCAAGGGAGTCAGGCACCTTCAATCTGGCACAATTTTACCCACTTCCCAGGTCCATCACAAAATAATTTCACCTACTCCTTTATTTACCAACACACCGCTAGCTACAGAGCTAGGCTTTGAGATACACGAAACCCCCTCACAGTAGCAGTTGCTCCTGCTTTAAACAGTGACTCTCGGAAACACTTCAGCTTTTTGCTGAGTCTTGAGAGGCGTTCCTCTTTTTCCGTGTTACAAAATCCTAAGCCGGTGCCTCCAGGACCCACTGGAATATTGAGAATTTTCCAAATAAAAGAACAGAAAGAAAAACACTAACAGCTCCCAAGTGAAATGACATTTTACAGCATCCTGCAGCTCTACAGGGGAGATTCAGTCGCTCCATTCCCACAGAAAGGTGTGCCCAGGCTCAGACAGCAAAGCCTCCATTTTCCATTGAAATGCACCCCATTGTCTGCATGGCAGCAAAGTCAGAAACCAGCAGCACTGTGCTTTTATAACACAGGATTTAACAGTTACAGTGGAGTTATCTATGACCACGGGAGAACATCTCAGTTAAAATGATCAGAGTTTTATGGTGTGTCTGCTTATTTCCTCAGACAGTTGGATGCCAGGTCTCCTGAGCTGTAATTACTTCTTAGGTGCAGATATTGTGTCCAACCTCCTGTACGATCCAGGAGGATAAACCTGGCTTAACTTTCAGCACAAGGAATCACAGGAAACCCCTAAGAGGCACTGACAGTAAGACATTTGAATCAGACATCGTGTGACTGTGTTCATCTGTAACGCAGGACACATTTACCTAGACGGGGCGTAGGACAACAATAACCTTTGAAGAGTAAATCGCTGAGCCTTTTTTATTGTTTTTTTATAAATGCCTAACTTGACTGATGCACAGACTGAGGTCTGAAGTAATTTTTGCTAGAATAAGCAATGGTTTCTTTCACAATGAAGAAAAGATGTAAAACTGTTTGTTGCTGTTTCCTATTTCAATTCCTCTGAATCTTCTTTTTGAAAATACATGAACAAACTGCATTTTCTTCTCAGTAAAAGCTCAATGCTGGAGGTGTCTGATACATGAAAAATGAAGATTCGGCAGAGGGCAAGTTAAATGCCATGATGAGAACTACTGTAAATAAGTGCTCTGATGTGCGGACCAAAAATATTTTTTCTCTGTTTCTTTCATCTCCTGACAAGAAAGTGATGCTCTTTTTTTCCCCTCCAGGTGAACTGGAAAAAAATCCTTTCATTTTTGGTGCAGTTTAAATCTTTCCAAGGCAGCTGTATGCTACAGTGAAAACATCTGAAAGGCTTTGCTGGAAGGGCACATTGTATGCATTAACAGGCCCACTGCTGAATGACTGCAGTGCACAACTACGTAAAGGACTTCAGAAGCAAACACTGAACACATGCGGGGGGAGGGGAAAAACAACCCTTTGCTTTTTTCCTAAAACAGATATGGGCAAGTGTGTGAATGTGTCTGGGATTCAACAACTTGCCCTTGGTCTGCTTGGAAGTACAAACACAAATCCTGTAGGTCAGTATCACGGCTCTGTCGGTTGCAGGATAAAGCACCCACAGGATGCTTTCAAACTTAGGCAAAAAGGGGAGTAATTGCAAGGGAACTGTGGAAACCCTCTGCTTGACAGTCCAGAAGGTTTAAATATTTTGAATTCTGGCATTTTAAGTTGGTTTCTAGTGCACAGTGTACCATCATGCAGAAACCTGTGTCGAACCCTGGAAGCAACTAAAATATTTTATAAGAGGTAAGCACTTAAATAATTAAACTCCTGCAAGAAGAGTGCCCCTGAGATATTTTGGCTCACAGGTACAAATGATAACCATCCAGCAGCAAAACATAATTACATCTAAATAGGGGGTTAACTCAACCAGTCAGGAAAACAAAGTGCCCTTAGTTCATTTGCCCCTAACTTTTCAGATCTTTTCTTCATTAGACCAAAAAATGTGTTCTTAATTCAAGTTCTATAGCTTCTAATATCTCACAAGAGCTAAGTCCTGAAAAGGAGAGCAGTTTAATGCAAAATGAAAGTCAGTGGAAAACCCAAACTCCCCCACAATCTTCATCCCAGCTCATCTCAACACTCCAAAGGAACTGTCTCTCCTCCTGCAAGGCCTTGCAGAACAACGACTCAAGCCATCAAATAAATGGCTGTTGCAATACATCCTGAAATCCATCAAGCTCAGGTTGTGCAAAACTTTCCAGACACCTCATTTAATCATTCAAGCTGTTCCAGCTGGAGGTTTCCCACCATCTCCAGGCAGGCCAAGATAGCTGCTGTGCTTGTGCTTTCTGCCACCTACTGTGCTGGGCTTGTTCTAACACTCCTGCTCCATCCGCTTCCCTACCTCCCACCGCACAACACATGCTGCTCAGCTGCTTGTGTGCAAAGCAGAAGAGCCTGGGCTTCGGTTTAATGGAGAAATCAGCGGTACTGAACACAAATCTTGTTCAAAGGTACACTGCAAAGGCAAAAGAAGACAGTTTGTAACTTATATTCTCCCCTCCAGCCTAAACTACCTGCTCTATCTATCAACATGAGTAAATCAGGTCTTCAATATCCACGAAACATGAATCTTAACAGCAGCGGTTGTAGACTGAACAGATGCCCTGTTTCTCTCCAGTAGCACTGTTCACCTTGAACATGCAAATAACCCCTTAGCAGAAAAAGACATGTTCTGTTTTCCTGTGTGTCAAAAACCCATTATTTCCTCCGCAGCCCCCATCACCACAAAGTGGTTTTTGCATTATTGTGCATCAATGTCTTCTTACCACTACTGCAATCACAGATGTTAATTCAAAGTCATTACTTGAGGCCCCAATCAGAAATAAATACCCATGACCTTCCCTGTAGGATTTTTTCCTACATTTCACTCCTTTCCCTCTGTGAATCTCTCCCAATTCACCTTGTTTTCTTTGGGGGAAAAAGGGCTGATCACACAAGCCTTCCTAACAAAAGACTCCAGTTGAAACACACAGCTTTCAGAGCTGAGACCTAAATCATCATGCTGCGTCTCATCAGCTCCTCTTTTTGTTACGCGAAAGAGAATTTCATTCCCTTTCACAGAGCCGTGGAAAGTGAAACTGTCTGATCAGTTAGCTGCCAGCAAGGCTCCCGCCCTAACAGTTTTCAGAATATAGGCTCTAGGAATCAAAGTTTCTGCAGGATAATAAAGTTCTCGGTCCCTGCCAGCAACCCGACAAAAACACTTCAGCAATATCCATCATCTTTAGTTTATGTGGGTGCCTTCTGCATCCTGTCCTTGCTGCCCCACTGGATGGTGAGCTAGAGACAAACTGCTTTAATGTCTAGAAATAGTCTAACTTCCAGCCTAAACTCATTCATGGGTAGTCAGAATACATTTTTTCTTGTAGCAAACAGCACAGTTACAGTTTGGTTAGCTCTTTTTCTTTGCTTTGCTCCTTGTGTTATTGTGTGGCTAATGAGGACAAAACAGGAACATAGAGAAACACAAGCCCCTTCTCTGCAAAAAGTAGTTCTGCTTTTGCTGGCAGCTTGTCCTGCTGCTGGGATGTTACAAGCTTCAGGCAACAGCCCCTGAATGCCCCACTGCCTGTCTCACACACATTCTACTTCTCTGTTCTCGTTGACTGAAAATAATTGGCGCGTGTCTTCTGCATAGCATCTCTTAGATTCATGCAGACAGATTCCTCTCTCCACTACTCTTTGGGCTGAATATGCCCAGTTCCTTCTCTCTTCCCCACAGGTATTATTTTCTTAATCTTTTAACAGTTTTGTTGGTTTTGGTTCTCCCATCCATACCTTCTTCCAATTTATCCACTGGCAAAGGGTGAGTCTAGTTTCCTCTGTTTCATGTCATCAGTATATAAATGGCACTGCCTAGTCTTCATTCCAGCTAGACATTATTTCATTACAGTGGCTCATGATTTTTGGACATTCAGACCCTCTGGGCTCTCAGCTCAATTTCAGTTGTCAAACACTACATATCACTCAAACCTTAAAATTACGAGGTGGAGGAACAATTTATGACAGAAAATTTGGAGAGCTTTTTAATGCCCCAAACTGTAGCTGAAGTGAGACAGGTGGGACAGTCAACGCGCAGGCAAATGAAAAATCAGGTATTCAGCTAAATTTAAGATTACAATTATAGAAGTCATTTATTATTAATGTAGTCATTGGATTGTGGCATCAAATGGTCCCAGCTGCTATGTTAGGTGCTGCAGAAGCTAAGGATTGAGTGCAGCCTAAGTAGAAATTACATTAGCAGTGGAGGGAAAAAAACCAGCAGCACCAAAAGGGGAATTGATTTGTCTGAGGTCCTGCAGCAAGTCCGTAACAGTTCCGAGACTGAAGCCAGTCTCCTGACCTCTACCTCACTGTTGTTCTGCCACTCCTGTCAGGATATTTGAAAAATTTGCTGGTTTTATTAAATGTTGGCAATGATTTTGGCAAGCTGCTTGCACCATGCACTCCTGTAATGAGTTTAAAAATCTCAGTTAACAAGATACACAAATTTCTTAGTTTTGTGAAGCAACAACAAGCAAAAAAAACCTGTAAGTAAAACAGCCTCTGGAAATCATTATAGACTATTTCTGGCTAAAAAGAGGAAAACAGTTTTGTTAATTACAATTCCTGATAAGAAATACAATCCTTGAATAACAGCCCTAATAAATCATCACTATTTTAATTTTCATGGTCTGTTGCTTCCTAATGTTATCAGTTTGAGGGCTGATGAAATTTTTAATGCATGAAGTTATCAACAAGTCATTTCTTGTTGCAATTACAGATTAAGAACTGGATTCTGAAAGTTGCTGAGCATGTGCAACTCGCACTGGAATTCAGGAACTCCAAAGATCTGCCTGATGAGCTATTAAAATTATGTGGATTCTAGCTGGCTTGATATGCTTCACTTATCAACAGAACCTGAATTCTTTAGTAACCTCAGGATATCTCTGCTAGGTGCAAAGGAACTGGACAACCATGCAAGATACACAGATCAGCAACTTTCTTCCCAGTTTTTGAAGACACTCCTTACAAAACCTGACTTAGCTTCCTAGGTCTGGCCAATATAAGTTCAAGCTACAGTATCCTCAGGACAAGAAGAAATGGTGAGTAATTTTTCCTACTGCTCCACCCTTGGCACTAGGCAATGGCTAATAACGATTACAGTAGCAGGAATATGATCTAGTGGTACCACTTATGAACAGCTGCAGGAAAGCACACATTGATCAGAACGGTTTTCATCACTGCTGTGCCATCTGTGTCACAGAACTGGGAGGATCAATCGAGTAAGCAACATACTTGTACTTACGGAATCATAGAATGGTTTGGGTTGGACGGGACCTTAAAGATCATCTAGTTCCACCCCCCTTGCCATGGGCAGGGACACCTTCCACTAGACCAGGTTGCTCCAAGCCTCATCCAGCCTGGTCTTGAACACTTCCAGGGATGGGGCATCCACAGCTTCTCTGGGCAACCTGTCCCACTGCCTCACCACCCTCTCCGTGAAGAACTTCTTCCTGATATCCAATCTAAACCTCCCTGTTTTCAATTTTTACCCGTTACCCCTTGTCCTATCACTACAGACCCTTGTAAAAAGTCCCCCCCAGCTTCCTTGTAGCCTCTTCAGGTACTGGAAAGCTGCAATAAGGTCTCCCCAGAGCCTTCTCTTCTCCAGGCTGAACAAGCCCAACTCTCTCAGCCTGTCCCCATAGCAGAGGTGCTCCAGCCCTTCACCAGTTACAAAAGAAAATCTCTCTTTATGGTCCTGATACAGCAAAAAGCAATGTAAAACTGTGTATCAAACCTTTCATTTGCAGAACATCCAAAGGAAACAATGTGCAAATTTTTGCATTTTGAATGTTCTCCTGGTGAAAATTGTCCTATAAAACCCTAATGGTTTTAAGCTATTTAAAGGGAAATTCTAATTGTACCAGATTTTCACATAAATAGAGCTTTGAAAATAAAAAGGATTGGAGAAGTAAATAAGGTGAATTCAGACAACTGTTTTTCTTCACAAGTTAGCAATATTATTGTACTATGCCAGGTCCTGCTAAAGGGGAAACTGGATTTTTTTTTGTAATTTTACATGCTCATCATAGATTCCCTATAGCAATCAGCAGTGCTGCAGGTATTCCATGTTTAACAAATGTGCACAAAGTTGGCAAAGGACTTAGAGGGAGATTTTGTGCAGCTGTTGTTATGATACTGTGGAGTTGCTGATTCTCTACAGAGCAATGCTGATATCATAATTGGCTTTCACAAAAGCACATTAATGCAGGCCGTCAGATAAAAGTGGGTCAGCTTCCACTTACCAGCCAGTTTAGAATGAAAGGCCAAACTACACTGAAGAGAAAAGAATTTGTGTGGAAGCCATTAGGTACTAGGATAAATGTTTTTTATTTCATGTGGGAAGAAAGAGCTCATCTCTTTTAAATCCTTGAATATAAATGCTGAGCTGCTCTTTCATCTGAGCCTACAGTCACCCTTTGTTGGATGCAAACAACTAAACACAGACCAAACCCTACTAACTGGAAAAGAAAACATGGCAACACACAGATTCTCAACTGCACTCAGAAGAATTTACATATATTAGTGTTGCCAAAAAAATCCCACATAATGGACTCTGAAACAAGGTTTTAAACAGTGTGAATAGCCTCATCTCCATGATCCTGGTGCTCTCTTATCAAAACGATTATAGGTCAAGGAGGGTGACAGATTTACCAAGGAAGAGCATTTTATGGCAATACTGTGTTCACAAACCTGCACACTCACAAAGCAGAATTTCAAATTCTCCATCTGACATTCAAAGCTTTCTTTCCCTCTCCTTTACTCTAAGCTCTGTCCTTGTCTCTTCTCATTCACTCCCCTTCTGAGTCTTTGTCCCCCATTTGTCCTTCTTGTCTCCTGCTCACACTTCAGATTCCCTGGCACTGCTCAGACTTCTCTGTGCATGGAATAGCAGGTCCCCAAAACTTGTCTGAGGCAAGAGAGTTTCAGTCACTTTAGCAACATTTTACCTACATTCTGACCCAGCCTTCTCTTAATCTTTGTATCAGGATGTGAAAATTCACGTTTTGCACTAAACACCCCAGACACTGCTAAATGCAGTAATAAGTGTCCTGCAGGATAAGGAGACATCTGCTAAATAACCACTGTTCCTGTATACCATAAACTCCCCCAAGGCAGTGGTATGTTATTAATTTGGGCTCATTCTACTTACTATGCAGAGCTGTGAACAGCACCAGCAAACAGACAACACCCATTTGTCATTTGAGAAGTTAGACTTGCTTCACTCTGAAAAGACTTTTGGGTGCATCCATATTTAGACACAATTTATCCTCAAATAAGCACATTCATCTCCCACTATTCCTGCATAGGACATATTCTCTAGAGCAGGGGTTAGATGGATTGAGGCTCCCTTGAGAGCCCTTCCCAGACTCTAATTGACTTGATTGTTTGGCAATTTTTCCTGATGTCCAACTTAAATTTCTTTTTTGCTCAATTTCATCCTATCACTTCCAATTATGTCTGACTGAACTGCTCAAAACAATTCTTCTCTTCTCTGTCTCCTGACAATGAGGATGCGACACAGACATCTCTTATTAGCACACCTTCACTTCAGAATTTATTGGCAATTCTGAGTACGGAGTTGACATTTTATGCCCACTTCTTACAGATGTCAAAGATACTTTATTATCCACGGAAGGAAACATAAGCCTGTGAATGTGTGTAGACAATACAGGGCCTTCCCCCTTTCTTCCATAACAGAGACATGTGGTAATTAGAGTAAGAAAGCCTGAATGTAGCTAAGTTACCTTATGCAAAGAGACAGCTTCAGTGACAACCTGGACTTGGAAAGTCTCTCTTCCCCTCTGTTCTTAAAATAATGTTCAAAATAATTGGGAAGATGAAAACAAAAGGAAGAAGTTGAAACATCTCTCAAAGGGAGAATACTGATGGAAAAAGAAAAGCTGTATTTCCCCAAACTACTTACAGGATGATGCTGTAGCAGAAACAATGACTTTTCCCCCAGTTTCTCAAAGAACATTGCAAATTCAGAAAAACAATGGCTTGCTCCCACCCATCTAAAATTTCAGCTCAAGACATCTCATGACAATAAACTACTGCAGTTCCATTTTTTTAGGAGAACAGGACATTATAAGCTCTCTGTATACTGAATCTGACAAAGAAGTCACAGGAGGAAGAGAGCATCTGGAACATGCGTCTACATACAAATTGGAACCAAACACCTAAGGAACAATGGACTCATTTCACAGGTGCACTGAACTACACGATCAGTAGAGCCAGAAGCAGAGAATCTGGCTTCCCACAGCAGAAAATGAACTACTGCAGCCTAAGTAACCTCTTACTGTCTGTGGCCTTGGTAAGATATTCAGATCATGTCTGCAAGAACAGTTGTAGTCCACAGACTGACTTATTCTGACAGCCTCGGAGCTGCCAGGACACGAGGTAATGCCCGTCTAATAGCAGACACACCAGTACGTGGGCCCATCTACCTTCACCCCTCTGTCCACAGTCCCTGGGCAGAATGTGCTGCACTCCTTGGAAGGGGGTACTCTGACCGGTACCTGGATGAGAAAGCAATGGCATGGGATCAATTTTGCTATGTTTCCAGAGGATGAGAATTCCCCCAAGAGCGGAGAAACCTCTGCAAGAGCAGAGCTGCTGGAGATGGCTTTGCTAGGCCTTTGCACTGCTCTGGTAAATTTGCAAAACCCTCTTCTGCGCCGAGACCATATATTGATACCACTCTAAATATGGTTTCCTGAATTTCTTCTACATGACTTGGATGGAAAGTGAACACATTGTCCTATCTGCCCAGAAGAGTTATGTAACAAGAAACTACACACAATCAATGAGCTTTGTGCCCACATACACAGACTGCCTGCAGCCAAGAGCAGGGATATAGTGAGTTCACAGAATGTGTTTCCCATTATTATATGCAATTCCAAATAACAACGACAAGATGAGTTAAATTAAGAATTCAGATCAAAGGGAGCTCTACGTATTTGGAGGAGGCCAATCTGTTAGGTTCATCGTAGCCTCCCAACACTAATGAATCCCAAACCAGATTCTATTTGGGGAATAAAATGTTAAAACACCCTAGGCAGTTCTCTTAATAGTAGTCAGGAATCAATACAAAGGCACTTGAATCAGCAATTTCCTGACTGACAGTCGACCTCATAAAATTTGATTTATAAGCTGGCACTGGTGACAAGGTGAAGGACATTGTCACAGTTAAGGTGATTCCTTAGGTGAATCCACAGTGAAGCTTAGCCCAACTACAACTGCTTGTTTCAAGTCAGGGGTACAATGCCCTACCTGGCCAAGCTGTTCACAAGCTGTTTGATATTCAGCCTGCTGACAGAGGTCTTTCACACGCTGGTACTTCGGTAGAAAGTTTTCTTCTTGGGCATCTACTTTCTCATTCTCCCTCTTATGCAGCAGTTTACTGGAAAAGAAAAAAAATTAATTCCAAGATATACATACAGTTTGCTGAAAAGGCTCAAAGGAGTAGGTTATCTGCCAAGTCCATAGCATCACTGGTGGCCAAAACTTGATAGTCCAGTAGAAGCTAGCACTTATTATCATCTCTAATAACACACAGATTATTCCTATCATGCTCTCAGGGAGCGTACAAAAACATACCAAACCAAGACAGTGTGTTTCATGTCTGACTGGCAGGCAGTAACAATGGTCGATAGAGAGAGGCCATATCCTCCTCACTCTACAGGGCTGCACTTGCAAACCCTCCATGCCCGTGTTGTGTTACTAAGGCAGAGGTGTAGAGGGAATGGCCAGCAGGGAGGAAGGGTTATTCATACTCCCATGACAAAAGCAGGAGGGTCGGGGAGCAGAAGCTGAAAGAAAAACGGGATGCCTTTCCATCTCTCAATCCAAGTAAAACTCCCCTTCCCCCTCTCCAACAGCACATTTATGCACGCTGTAGGCAAAGGCCATACATTCCCTCCTATCACACAATCACTGCCATTAGGCATACCGCAGCCGTATCCCTGCTGGCACAGCTAAATGGCTTCAGGTCTGTGGTAGAGTGCTGCCTGGGCTTTAGCTATTCAGTATCCTTCTGTTTAAAAAGACTGGGCTTTGTGATTAACACTTTCCTTACCCTCTTTCCACCAGGAAGGAGTCTCTCCACACCTTCATCTTTTTCTTTAAATGGAACCTAGGAGGAAATGAGGAGAGGAAGAAGCAGCTCTCACAAAACAAGTAATCAAGTCATGCCCCAGTTTTTTCTCCCACCCCCCATGCAGACGAGAAACATTCCAAGTAACTGCACGAGGGGACATCCAGCTTTCCGAAGCAAGCACATATGCCTCTCCAGTGCAAATCATGGACAAACACAGGGCAGATTTGTTCTCACAGGGACAAAATCCACAACAGATTCACACAGCACAACTATTTACCATAAGCACGTTTAAGGCACAGGGGATTAACTGAATTGTCCTTGATCACAAAGGATTGCAAATTCAATCAGGATTTCCTGACTCCAGTTTGAGCTCCTAACCTGCACACTACCCCAGAGTATCCTATTCTAAAGCAGCTGCTCCCTTTCCCCTCTCCCTCCACCTGTAAAGGAAATAATCTTCCCTTTTTCTGCTGATGTTCTCTAGCAAGCATCCAGTCTAATTCTCCTCCTCAGTCTTTCTCCAATGAACATATTGATGGAAGGTCTCAGATAACAGCTGCACAACTCTGAGCGCTAGCCTGTCTTTATATTACGGTCTGATACACAACTAACCCTTTCAACTCAATTATTCTCCAATTTATTCAGTACGAAATGCTTTGCTACAAATGATGCCAGAGAGACATTTAAAATCTATAACTCACATAGCTAAAGACCTTCACACGTAACCCCCTCGACGCTACACAGATTACATTTAGTACATCCAGATGCCATAGAGCTAGTATATGAACCTGACACAATGAAAATAAACAGCTGGTCAGTCACGTAGTGCAAAAGAGGTCTTTACATCTTCCAGTCAATGATGCACTCATACGGATGGTAATGTTGTTGTATTTTCCCTTTAAATTTGCTGCATGCTGCTGAATACTTGCTCAGTCTCCTGTACACAAACATGCATGTTTCCATGCACACTTTCATTTCTTACCTATTCACTGGTCTCTCGGAATCCAGAAGCTTTAGAATGGATTTACCATCCATATCAGATGGAATATCCAATCCAGCAATATCTAGAATTGTAGGTGCAAGATCAATATTCAACACAATGTGAGGATTCCTGAAAAACACATATATGCGAGCCTGGTTTAAAGTCTATGAAATGGTACCAATTAACTCCAGCTCTTCCACAGAAACCAGGGATCTGAAAAAGCTTATTTTGTGACACCCGCAAAGATGAAAAGAGGACACAATCCAATTCCTTTCCATCAAGGGAATTAAGATATAAAATATAGGTAAAGTTGCGTGACCTCAAGAAGGACTAATATGAAGATATAAAACTTCAGTACAGAGCATTTTTGAGAAAGCAAAGTAGTTCATAAGACGAAGTTAGTTAAGCATTGCAAAAGAGGGTTCAGAAGTCTTTCAAAACATGAGAAAGCATTGGAAAAACTCCTTGGGTGTCTTACGGAATCAAACTGTCTGCCAGATATGCTGATGACTTTATTAAAAAGTAGATTTGGCAGGTGGCACATGCTTTATCTGTTTCAAAATACAGTACAGAAATAAGTACCTCAGATCGTATCAGAGCAAGCATGGTCTGAAGAGAACGTGAGGAGAAATATATTGCTAGACACTACAGTAAATAACTAAAAGTTGCTGTTAATACAGAGTGTGAGGCAGAAAAAGGAAAAGGACCAGGAAAGAAACAGCAGAGAATTAAAAAAAAAAAAAAAAAAAGAAAAAAAAAGCCTGGCTTTAACTGAAATAACAATCTTCCCAAGTGCATAGTTCTCCATTCTGCCAACACTTAGGAACAGCCATGCCCTGTTACTTAGCAGAGTATGGCACATGCTCCTCAGCCGCCACAGTTAACAGGACAACATTTGAACTTAAATTGACTTCAAATTTGGTTAAAACATTGGCATCAGCTCTAAGGAGTACAGACAGCTCCTATCCCTAAATCCCTTGAACTGCCACATCTAAATATGAGTGAGTTCACGGATCAGAGGATCTAGTTGCATGGCCTGGCATTCGGTAGCTAAATGAATGTCCCAATTTCTAATCATGTGACTTGGTTTTACTATGGGCCTGGTTTTGCACAAACATTTTCCGTTCGTGTTGAATCTTACAAGCTTATTTCAAATATGTCTATGACAGCGTTGTGTAGCTACACACAGTATTACACATATACATACTGTTTATCAGCTGTGCACGTTTTCTTTACCCTATTTCTTACAAGGGGGGGGGGGAAAATCAAGGCAGGGACTTCATTTCTTGAAAGTGGGTGGGGGGTGGGAGAAGCAGCAAGCATATTGCTCTGCAGACAGTCTTCTACAGCACTGAACATAAAGAATCACCGTGCTATGATTTGCAGGCACAAAGGAAGGATGGGACCAGATGGGCTGCTGTACATGTCAGTGCAGAATTCTAGCTCAAAATACAGGACAGAAGAGAGCTGCTAAATTCACACTAATTAATGAGACACCATTTCAAAATTACTACATTTTTGAGCGAGCGAGCAAACAGGCACTGACAAGAGCACGGATGATGAATTAAATTGATGTACCTAATTTGATTTTAATTACTAATAATTGTGGTGTAGCATATTTGGTAATAGAAATGAGAGCTTAGTAATGACTTGCTACAGTGACTGCTATTAAATCTTCGTTGGTATCAAAAGGGAGTCATGACAATTACTCTGCAGGAAAAACATAAGGTTAACGGAAAACATGGATGATTGAAGTTCCACCATTTAAAGAAAATCAGGCTGAAAGGGAGGATCAATTTATTATCTGATATATTCCCCCTCCAAGGTATTTTATCCTGTTCTTCCTATTTATTGTACTGCGACGGGCTCTGTTCTGTTAGACTGTGTCATGCTGACTCCTCTGATTCTAATGGAATTATTTTTCCATCTTCAGAAGCCACTGAAAAATAAAAATTCACTGGGAACATTTCACAGCCTTTACATATGACTGCGTGTAAAGACCCTTGACCTAGAGCAGACATGAGGTGGCTGGTCTCCAGCATTTCACGCTGCACAAAAACCAGCTCAGTCCGTTTGGGCCACATGAGCACTGCCTCCCCAGTAAGACCGAAAACCGGCGTTGAAGGGAATAAGAGCCTGTTCTTAGGTGGCTAATCCAGCTCGCTCGAAATGCTGTGCTGCTGCAGACAAACTTGTGTCAGTGCTGAGGTAACAGGTTTAATTCCACCTGAGGGATCCTTTCCCTGCTCTTCAGAAAAGCAATATTGTTTATTTCACATGCATAACTGCTGTAAATAAATTAGACACATAGTGCAGTATCTGTAGAATTTAACATTTTTGTGCCTACTGATAATGAGAATCAGGGAATTTAACCAGCAAAGGGAATGACACTGCTTTATAAATATTTGCCACCATGTTACACACTAGATCTGTTCCTCTGTGGTAAAGAAAAAAAAAAACGTGTGGAAGACTCTGTGTGTGTTTATTATGCTAAAACATGCACACTGATATAAATAAAAGGCAGCAAATTATGGCACTCTGTCCAAAATCATTACTTAAGTGCAAATATTTGCTATTGAAATAATTGCTTAGAAAGTGTATTTACATAATTTCTTAGCTGATCAAAGCTACCATTTTAATTAACAGTCATATTCTGCATGCTTGCGTGCTTCCGACAACAGCCCTAACCATGTTATCTCCAAGGATGAACCAAAAAGAATCTTCTGTGGATGGTAATAGATGAACTACTACACGCACTCTTCTCCATAACCTGAAACCAGTGACTTCACTTTAATGTTCAGCAATAATTATGTACTGTGGCAGTGAACATTATACAATGTATTTTTTACCTTGAAACCTCAAAGTATTATTTGCACCCTTCAAAAAGAGACAAATAAGCGTTTCCTAGATAGGACATATTTCAAAGTGGCTTTTTCAACTACACCTACAGAAGTGGCTTTTTCTGCACACCTAC
>NW_010226114.1:115315-129172 GCF_000690775.1 Eurypyga helias
ATAAACCCTTCACTATGTTAGACCAGCACGCACTGTTGGTTCTGCTATCTGTGTAGGCTTATTTTTCTGCTGAAGATGAGCAGGAAGACAGTCAGTATGGGCAGAACTTCGTGCCTCTGTTTGGGTGCCAGGTCAACACAACTAGAGATGGGAATATAAAGGATTTTTCTGGTCACTATGTACACACACACACACTAGCCAAGAACTTACAAGGATCCAGCCTCCACATTTGGACCTCGGACATAGAAAGGAACTCTGATATCAAATTCATATGGCATGGACTTTCCTTTCACCAGCCCAAACTGCCCAATATGATAACCATGGTCTGCTGTGTATATTATATATGTATTGTCCAGTTCACCTGTTTCAACCAACGTATTGTAAATCTGAAAAAAAGGAAAACAAAATATGAATTTCATTCCACTGAGTAGTACTGTAGGTAGAATAATAGATATAATTCGCTGCCTACGTGTAGCGTACAAATAAATAACAACAGTTCAGGATGGCACCGAGTATCACAATGAAACATTCTGAATAAGCCATAATCCCGTCATAATTTTACTAATTTAATATTGTGGCTATTACAAGGCAACCTTCTGGTTTCTGTTTTAAGGTAAAACACATCAGCATGCCATGTTTCCAAAAGCGTTTGGGTTCAGTATTTTGCATGAGAGCTGTCAAGAGAGTACTAAATACATATGGTAACAGAGATAAAAGTTTCAAGTTGACATGCACTTTTGCAGTTCTCTCTCCACCTTTCTTTTTTTCCCCCACAGCAAACAATTTCAATAAAATGACAGCACTTTGAATCTCATACTTATTTAAGCAACACTCAGTGACCCTGCTTTCAGGCAAACGAGTCCCCATTATGCAGAATATTTCCAAAACCTCTTCCAGATAATATCACTCGGTCATACCCTCTCACTAGCTGGACAGATAACATGGAGAGTTATAAGAAGAACTTTAACCCTGTTTGGGGTTGCCTCTATGGATTTACATGACAATCTTTATGTGAAATGTACCAACTTGAGCACCGCAGGTCAACTTTTATGCAACATTTTCACTTGCAAAGGTACAAAAGTGGTGGGAGACACCACCAAAGTGGTGCCTCACACAGATCCAGAATGCATCAGCACAGAAGAAAAACTATTTTGTTGTTTTGGTGGCCTTTTTTTTTTAAATATTGAAAGACTATGAGGTGCATGTAATTCAGTAGAAAAGATCAAGCTAATTTGGCAATTATAACTCAGAAACAACTCAACTGATTTTGCCTGTAGTGAACCACCTGAAGTAAAATGTTTTACTAAATAGAAAATCAAAATAGTGTAGTAAAATAGCCAGTCTCCCCTAATGCTGGGATCTGATCCATCTAAATAGGTTCATTAATAGGAAGCAGAGATCATACTTGCCTGAATCAGTAATTGTAAGACATTACTAACAAGTTGATGCAATGCCATCCAGATAATCTCATCTTTGCCTTACAGGACTCCCTTTACTTTAATGTTCTACCTTTTTTGAATAAGAATGTTAAGAGATAAGCAGTAAATTGCAACAGCTTTAAATCTGCCTTCCTACAACTGGATACCCATTCTTTTTCAGAGCTTTTAGCTAACTCAGACATTTTGTTCAAGACACCCAGCCTGCACTAAAAGATTTTGTTGTTACGTAATGCATGCTTCATTAAAAAAAAAAGAAAAAAAAAAAGCAGCTACCTATGTATTTATTTACATATAACATTTAACATCCTGGGCCTGGTTTACCATGGGATTTTTTCCAGTTAGGACTCCAGTAGCATCACTTTGTGTTGATGTTCTCTTGGAAACTCAGTGTTACAGGATCAAAACAGGCCCACAGTTGGGTAATTTCCCACACGTTTTAGGATGACTTTTCATTTTCAGATTTTATGATGGACACTTTTTCAGGTGATGCCTCCCTCTACCCCTTAATCAGTAGTAGCTCTGTGGCAACAAATCAGCTCACTTACACCACCCAACTCATGGGACCTGTCTTTAGGAGATGAGGATTCTTACACAGTGAATAGAAAGACAAATTCTCAGAGGTGAGAGGGTTACATACTTAAAAAATGGATGCAGTTCTCCCCCTTCTTTCCCTCCTATCTTCATATGCAGCACAGCTTGGGAGTTTAACTCAAGAAACAAGCACCTGTTTAATCAAAAAACAAAAGTGACTACTAATCTTACCATCTCCATAGAGTCATCCACAGACATGAGTGTTTGAAGGCGCTTTCTCTGCAGCATGTTGGTGAACTCCATGTGTATAGGCTTCATGGGACCTGTATACCTCATTATCCAGTGCTTGTCTGGGTTTGGAGCATAGTTGTAACTAGGAGTGCTAAGGAACAGAGAGGAAAAAGGAGTGTTTTAGCAGCGTAGAAAAAAGTCATAGCAATGTATACCAATAATTTCTATTTGCTCAACACTACAGGACTCTGTCTTGGAGGTGCCCAAGAAAATATTAGATCTGCTTCGGAAAAGCCTTATACTTTTGTGTTCTATATGAAAGATGGGAGAACAAAAATAACTCTGTGGGGAATAAAATCTATTAAAAGAGTAAATATACATTGCTTTTGCGGTGTCTTCAGACTACCACGGATACTTGTCAAGGCCAAGAGACTAGTCTCGGAAGTCTAACTCCACACGTATGATCTGGATGAAGCATATACTATTGAGTTCCTATTCATGTAATTGCTTTGCTTTCACTCTGCCCATATTAGCACCAAATATTATGGCTTGCATAAGCTGTTTAACAAGGTTCTACCATGTGCTTTAACAGCTTTTTTTAAATTCAACATGACTGGCGACTTGAAAACTTTCACACTCATGTACCCAGAGGAGCACAGGCACCCTACCTGGTGGTATCAAACTGCATGTGAGCTCATGGCAAGCAGGAGTGGATACATAGCCGGATTTTAAAGACCTGCCAAGAAAAGCAGGGGTGAGGGGAAATAGGACTGTATTTTGCAGACACTTTCCAGCCACCAACTCCTTTGTGTTCATCAAAAACTTGCAAGCCCCTGCAAAATCCCAAGAGCTAGATTCAATGTCCTCCTGGAATCTCACAGAACCTCCAAGTTCTTATGATCCTGTGACACCATTAAAGTGATGAGGAGAAATATCCCTTGTCAGTAAGTTCAGATTGTTGGCAATACCAGAGATTTCTTTTCTACGCATAAGTAAAATCGCTGTAGGTTAGGTGGATCTAAAAAAAAGATTTCTTTTGGTGTATCATTACCATGACGTTGACTCTCTGCATCACCAATTCAGTAGAAAGCTATCAAACAGCTTACACTTGCAAGAACTATTATTTTTCCCTACTATATCTATTTCTAAAAAGTTGGTTATTACTTAAGATTGAGAATCATCCTTGTCAGTTGTGTCAGATCCTGTCTCAAACACATCACTTGCAGAGTCTAAAATATTACAAATTACTTTTCCTAAGTGATTTGTTAAGGCTTCCTTTTTTCATTCAAAGTAATAAATTCAGTGTTCGTAAATGTGCAAGCCAAGAGGGTAACACAGTAACACAGGAAAAAATAGCAGATACTCAGTTATTTTCTTCTTCCCAACACACAATTTCCTGATAAATTCAGCTCCTATTTGGCAAATAGCTACTGTTGGTTTTGTGTATTTAACAGAGCAGCAGAGTAAGTTATTAAGATAAACAACAGTAATATAAGTTGAAACTTCTCTGCAAAATACTGTGTATCTAATGTATCTTTGAATATGACAGGTAAAGAGTTGTAATATAAATATGAAATTAATAATCTGACAGTGCAATGTTTTATGCGAAAACCTCTGTTAGATGCTATCCGAAAAATGTGCGTAGGCGGCAAATGGAGGCTTCTTCATATAGGGAGGAAAGGGCTGGTGTTATTCTCTCTGCATTGTTAATAGCCTCTTGAATTTCAGAATGTGATTGTGGCTGAAATAATGACATTGCTCCTTTGAAAATGCTGACAGTTATGGAAACTGTTGCTATGTGATGCCCAGAATGAATCAAAAATGCTTGGCAAACTCCTTTTCAGCTTACTTTGTGATTTCCTGGCTGATTTGAAACCTCCTGCTGTTTAATCCATCCAAAGCCCGTGATTTTCTTTGATTACTACAAATGTAACCCTCTTATACTTAACAGATTCGTCTGTCTTACGGGAAAAGTACACAAATATAACATCCCTAGAAGTTGGTTAAGATAACCTCTTCAAATGTACTCAGAAGATAAGTCCTAGCCTGATTGCATTTGACCTTGGAAAAGATGGGTGGTAAAAATGTCCCCTCTCCAGAAATAACATTTCTGATCACTGTTAAACTGCCCAGCTGTTACATTCTCTGCAGCTATCGGTGCAGGCAGTAAAAATGGAAAACCATCCTAGGGATTTGCTTATGCGAGTTCTGGTTGATGTGAATGATTTTCAGACAAAAGACTGCAGATGCACACAAAAAGGAGCTCTACAGAACGAGATGGAGAGACTGCAGTCATACCACCTAGTAGGTGTAATAATAGAAGCAAGAGAATCACGGCATAAATTAGCAACAGAAGTACAAACCAGGGATCCCAAGCAAAAGCGTTACTCTCAGTCTGTGCTAAACTCCACACGCTAACTTTCAGCTATTATTAGCAACGCTACGCAAAGCAGTATGTATGTCACCCCTTCGCTTTGCTTTGCGGGTACAGCTCAAGAACCCGCCTGCAGACTTTGTCAGCGCTGCCACACGTGGATTCTGCTTTCTGGTGCTGCGACCAGGCAAAGGCTCTGTTTGGGGCATTGCTCGCTGCTTTAGAGCAAATCATAGGTCGTGTTCTACCTGCCTTTTCATCCTTCCCTACCTTACCCACATGACTACAGAACTACCTCCATCCCATTGGCACTGACTGATTCATCTGTCACTGAGGGATTCCTTGGAATGTGGGAACAGGGGAAAAATGGAAAGCAGAGAACTAATCTGTACATGCAGTGAGGGTATGATGCATGTTTTTGTATTTAATCTTAAACCCCGACCACTGAAAATCCTTACAGATTATCATTATTGTGCAGTGCTGTAAAAATTGTTTACAAGATTGGCAGTTTCTTTGCACAAGATGTACATAAAATCTTTTGGTCATATCTAAAAGAACACAGTTCCTTAATCTACTATGTTAACTGGTTTCTGCACAAACAAAACTTGTTTCCATGAAGTGACACCTCCCTGTGTAACTGTCAGCATGGTAAGAAAAGGCACCTGCAATTACAAATAGTATTATAGACTTTATAATCAGGAAGATAAACCTAGTTTGTGTGCAAAAGAAAAGTTATACTATGAGAAAAAGAGAAATAGCTGTAGTTGATATATTTCATTGCTGGCCTTCCTCAAATCCTTCCACTCTGTTTCATTCAGCCAGCATAATTAAAATGCTACAGAATGTTGCTTGATGAATGATTATCTTCTCCGAGATATGAATGTCTTCCAAAAGAACTTCTAATAAGACGGAGGTCAATACTGGGTATAAGCTATAGCAGAAGTTGCTCATTTGGCATTTTTGTAATTTTCATTTCAAAGAAAATAAATGAGCATAAGACGGCAAACAAACATGAAATACTGCATTGCTGGAGATCTAGGACACACGTTCTCTTCAGTAGCACAGCCCAAAATAATGAAATATATACTTCTAAGTTATGCAATACCTAGACAATAGAACAAAGGAAGCTTTTTCTTTCAGAATCTATTTTAAATAAAGTGAAAAAGGTCAAATAGATTTCACTGGACTTTGGGCCAGGCCTGAGCAGCTTCGGCTAGCAACTGATTATTATTTCCACCAGTTTCCAGTTCCTTCACAAAGCCAAAGTAAACAGAGTTTCCCTTTAAAAAAAAAATCAAACTGAAAATATAAAAAAAGGGCACAGAGGAAGGAAGTTACAAATGTTGGACATCAATGATGGCATGAAGCCAGTAATTAGAAAAATATCGGAATGTTGTCAGTTGTGCCAAAAGGCAATTTGGGAGAATCATTCATTTTATCAGCATGCGAGGGGATGCCTGTCATGAAGCATTACAGAGCTGTACCCATAAAATGTCTCTGTGCTATAAACCAGAACCATCTCATCATGGTGTTTCACTGGAGCTTATGAACATGTTCACTCAGTAACTGGGCGATACTGCTTTTGAGACCCGTTCAAGACACTGTACGGGGTCATGTACAGACATACCAGCTTATTCAGAAATAGCCTGTCTAATTTGGTGCTGCAGGTCTGTATTTCCTTCCTTTCCATATATAAAACAGGTAATAAATATTGTATATTATGTGATTTTTGATATACCCATAAAACAATACAGCTTCTGCATAATGACAGGGAGATAGAGTTGCTTCCCTGGAAGAGCTTACAGCCCAAGAACCAGATTTTGATCCTCCTGCTCAAAACAAAACAATGCTTAACTTCCCATACAGCTTTTAATAATGTCCAATGAATTCAATATGAATCCTTCCATTTATGTCAGTAAGATACAATTCTGAGCTCTAGATGCAGAATCCACTCTCAAGATACTTGAACTAGTCTGAAGAGGTTAAAAAAAAACCCCAAAACACCCAAAAACCCCCACCCTCAAAACTCTTCTTCTATATTTGTGACAGATTTATACCAAAAATATTATTAAGCAAACATTGTTTCCCCAGAGATACCCAGGACTTCTATACTCCTGAACCTGGAAATGAGAGGGTTTTATTTTTCCTTACATGTGTTGTGAGGCATTAGGAAAGAGATGTGAGTACTGAGGAGCTGAATCTTCAGGGCCGTGAGGAGCAGCGTGGCTTATAACCATCAGCACAGGCCTGTGAGGATACATCTTCTTTGAGATTCTGAAGAAGGTAATACTGTCATTGGTAATCAGATCAGTTAGATAATCCTGCAAGTAGAAGTGAAAGTATAATGAGATAACTGAAAAATAATTTCAAACTTGGGAGTGAGATGGGAAGGGGAGGTCTGAGGTATCACAAGAAACAGGAAAAGAGAAGCTATTTCACTCAGAACGGGAAGAGGGGGGAGTACGTTAGGGATGTTAAAACTTCAAAAACTAAACCAAAATAAGTCTTTCTTCACTGCCTAGAAATATGAAAAGCAACACTTTCCTCTCAGAAGTGAATGACATGGATAGAGCAACCTGGTCCAGTGGAAGGGGTTGGAACTAGATGATCCTTAAGGTAACTTCCAACCCAAACCACACTATGATTCTATGACATTAAAGAAGATCAGATAGGACTACTTCTTCCCAGAATGTGTAATTCCATTATGAATATCACAATACTAAATACAATGACCAGGTATTAATAGCAAAAATATAAAATTGCAGGTCAATTGCTTTGCTTTTTGTTGTCAATATCTTCAAGGTGTATAGTCCAAACTTACATCATAGAAGCCTCTGAAAATCCAAATGGCTTGAAGGTAATTTTTCTTAATCTTCTGAACCAGAGTCACTAAAGCTAGAAAATGTTGGGCTAATTGGTTCAAAAATTTCATTCAATATTACAGACCCAGTGACAATCTGATAGACATACAGCTCTATCAAATAAATTGCTGAGAATTTAGAAAACTTCCTGTGGAAGATAGGGACTATCTTCCTAAGTCGTATCATTATTCTTCTGATATCGGCTGGGGCAGATATGGATTGAAGACAATATTTCTAATGATAAACTACGTTCTCTCTTAGACTGCATCACAGGAAATGCTGCAAATATAAATATGCCTCAAACTTGAGAAGCATATGAAACTGCATCTTTAAAAAGCAAAACAATGACTGTCATGTCACAGCTGAATGTGAAATCAGGCGTAACATCGGCCTCTGGTCAAGTGAACAAGTACACGGTGTGGTACAGATTGGATTGCATCTCCTTGTAAGTACAGCTTTCTGTCTGTGGTTCAGACACTTGCTCATCTTTACTGCTGCCAATATCCTTGAGCTGAGAAGTCAGCTTATCATTCATCAAAGGAAGCCTTTTTCACTGACTGCGTTTACTTTCCCCAAGTTATTTCCTGTGTATCCCAGAACAAGGCTGTCTAAGTCTCCATTTATATTTTTACATATTGGTCCCAACATGAGGCATGCCTGTTATGAAACTGCCATGATTATGACTGTTATTGATCATACTTCCACTCATGAAAAGAGGTGCAAATAGGCATAATGCCATCAAAGTCAACCAAAGGACACCCATTCATAACATATGCAGGGGAAAGGAGAGCGTACAATAAGCCAGACCAAAGCAACGCTGACTTCTGAAGGTACTTTCAATACCTGAGACCATACGCAGAGCCTAGAATACTGCAGTGCTCTCAAAACCAGCACTGATGTTTATCTAAAACAGGCCTGTTCTTTAAGGTCACTTGCTTAAGTGTGTAGCTCATCTCTGATCCAGCCACACTACAAGAGCAGTTTTCAAACTCCATTTTGAAGATTAAGGTTTTCACCTGGTCAGAGTGAAAATCATTCAAATTTAACATTGCAAACCAGTGTTTACCAGGCCAAAAGACCAAGAGAAACATTTCCCTTAACTGAATTCTGGGTTTTTTTAAAGCTCCAAATGGTAGAGGTTGTAGTAGACTGTGCACATGCATACAAAACTAAAAAATCATCTAAAAATGTTGAAAGACACTGAAATAGATAAAGTAGAACATAACCTGTTATAAAATCTGGAATAATTTGTAAAGACTTGATTTTCAGAGGAAAAGTGCTTAGCAGTCGCTTCGGAGGACAGAATCAGTAATGTTTTTTGCTAGTTTTCCACTGGCACATAATTAACTGTCAACTAGATAGGGCTAAAAAATAATCTGATTATATTGTTCATTGCTGGAAAATTAAGTTTCCAGCAACAAAAATGGCTGGAAAGAAAGAAGCAGTCTTGTATTTCAGCTTCTGTTGTTCATTTTAACATCAACAAGTGCTGTTGCTCTGCACGCAATCATCCGTTTATTAGCATAGCTGTGTATTATACAAGAATATGAAGATTATAAAAACATTTATATTTTTGTCAGACTTTAAAAAAAAATTCTTACCAAACTCGGTAAGAAAAACTAAAGCAAATGAAAACTTTAACGTTTTCAAGTACTGCATACACAAAACAGAGCTGAGGATATTGGAACATGAAGTTCCCTGTTGGCTCCTTGGTACAACAGGGAACAGTGCCCCGTGAAATCACTCGCCTGAGACTGTTCCACTTAAGACATATTTCCATCATAACATTTTTGGCACATGGCTGTAACGATTAGCTCCCTCATTAGATCAGAAAAGAAATAAAAGACCAATAATTCTGCACATCAGTTGCCCCTTCCCCTTAGCAGCTGGTGATAGAAAAGGAAACCCTAGATGCCGGTTACACTTTATCTCTCAAAACAAAGTACGTTCAATTAAAAATGGCAAATAGGGAAGGGGAAGGAGAAATCACACAGACATCAGACTTTTAGACGAAAAACTGACTGTGAACACATTGCTAATGAAACACAAATACAGAGGAAGGATTTGCTCTCAGTAAGAGAAAGCAAAATGAATCCCTGGGAAGCAAATACACCTTACAAATTAGTGTCACTCCAGCGTGAGTTAACCTCCTAAGATATACACTACTTAAACTACAGCAGTTTATGGATAACTTTATTTATCATCACACTTCAGAGACCATTCATGCCATTTTAGAAATTCACAAAAGCAGGTTCCTTTGGAAAGGTAAAGGCTTTTGGCTGAAATAAACTAACTCCTGACTACAAACAAGTAACTGTTTCAGCTGTAACATGTGCCAGATGAGGAATAAAAATGATACTGCATTTGACAATGATTATCAAGAATGTCAGTAAGTTTGGTCAGGGTATAGTATCCTTGCAAGGATACTAGGAACCATAGATGCCTTTAACAATGCACGGAGATATAAAATTAATAGTTAAATTCTCCATTAATTCAGAATTACCGTAAGATATACCAAGATATTAATAATTCTCCACTATATTATGGCGGTGATATAAGTTCTTTAAACTAACAAAAAAAGATTGGTCTAGCTGGAGGGAACTGGATTCTTATCTCATTTACGCTTGTGTAACTCCACTGGAGTCAGTTATATACCAGGGGAGTAGATGACAATCAGACTCCGCAGACAATAATTATAGTACAAAGCCCAGAAATAGTTATCATGCAGCATTTAAATCCATTTTTCACATCTTCAGCTCATAATACAGGCTCAGGATGTTTTGTTTGTTTCCACTGCTGCTAACAATGTTTTCAGTAATGTGACCCTCCTGGAATGGAAGACAAGGAAAAGTCCAAACACCATGCCTGTTGGGTTGTAGCTAATGTTACATGTAGCAGCTTTTGAAGTGGGAAAAGACTTCTTTAGACTGAAACCATAAAGTGCAGATTTCTTGCAGTCACGTGCACATGTTAAAAAAAATAGAAATAAATCAATAGGACCTACCCTGGAGTAGTCATATCCATGCTTTTCCTTCACTCCATTTCTGCAGAGTGTGTAGTTGTAAAATCGAGAGTTTTTGAGTAATCCAACCCATTCTTTCCAGCCAGGAGGCACATAGGAGCCATTGTATTCATTGAGGTACTTTCCAAAGAAAGCTAGGGGTAGAGAAAGCAGAAGCACAGTAAGAAGGCATAACAGAAACACTTCAAAGATACCATATTTAACCATATTCTTTCCTTTCTGTCTCTTCTGAGGGGAGCCCTATTTTCTTCATTTGAATACATTTAAAGTCAGTTCTGGGTTCTAAGTTTGCCTGAGTGTGTTTATTTCAGAGCTCCACAAAGCAGATTTTTTGATTTACAACCTGACTACATCGGGGAGAAACTGGACCACAATTACCATTAGATTTTCTTTAGTGCCTGATACATTTAGAGTCTGACAAACAAAGCAGAGAATGCTTAAAATAGTGCCAGTTGCCACATTATCTCATCCTATTCTGAATCACCCAATTTAGCTACATTTTTCATTTTGGTTACACCCATTTAAGCCATCTCCACCTAAGGAACTGGCAGAAGCAGTGAAGTCACTAAGAGCAGACTGGCTTGGGAGAAAGGATGACAAACGAGGACCGTAACTGTGATGAAATTTTAAACTTGCTGCATAGAAGAAATGAAGCAGCAGCCTGTTTGGCAAAGCAAGTGCAGAATGAGTACAAGGATTCCTACGGAACGCAGGGCAGGCATTTGAGCCATCCTCCCAGAAGAGCCATGTATATGCTAGCCTTGCTCTGTAAGCCACAAGTGCAGAGACACAGATTATTTTCCATAAAATGGTTAATGGCACCTCACACTGGCCGTCCATCAGTGAACGTCTGTGCTTCCATAGGGACAACAGAATACCTAGGATTCTGTTCTTGGACTTAGATTAAACCTTGCCTCATAATCTATGGGATTGGAGCACACAATTCATAGTTCCCAGGTTCTTAAAGATTATTTTTTAAGTTTGCAGTCTATAGTGCCTGATACTGCACCTTCCTGAATTTATATAAACACAAGGAGCAATACTGTGGACCGAGCCGAAGAGCTTTTCAGCCAGCGTGAAAAAGGGCAGCCTCACTGAGGTCAATGGATTCACACCTACTTGTAGTAGGCTGAATATCTGTCCAGAAGACAGACAAGGTGAGAAACAGTGACACAAAACAGTATGTGACAGCTCCAGATCATTACCTGATAGTGGTTTTCTTTTCTAAAAAGATGGGAAACATGATCTTAGCAACACAGTAACATAGTGGAATAATAAAAAAAAATTACAGGGAGTAAGTACATTGTGCATTAAATGTCCATAAGATCCAACTCAAAGCACTTAGGTAGAATGCAGAAACATATTTTGAATCATCCTCCTCAACAAATTTCAGTGTATTCAATTAATGCATAAGGTGAGCCAAGAGAAAGTGAATGTTCAAAGGGTTTGAAAGAGATGAATGTGCTGACAAAATTAAGATCTACATTGGAGAAGATGAGAAGGGCACATCTAGTGGGACACAATGAAATCCTTAAAATCACACTGTGCTTTCAAAATATTTTGCAAAAGCAGGTAAGGTGCTAGGGTCTATTTCTTATGGTCTATCTATTTTATAGATGAGCCACTTACAAAAGGGTTAAGTGACTGGTAAACATGCCGCAGAAAAGAATTTATTTCCCTGTCCTAAACTACGTCATGACGTCTTCTTTAACCAAGCAAAGCAAACTAGCAGCACTGAACAAAGCAAAATCTGCTCCACTGCAGGTGAAAACTGTCACACTACTCAGGGACTGTATTTATACAGTACATACACTTTTCCAAATTATTTTGCTTTATGAACAACTTTGAATTTTTAAAGAAAGAGAGGCAGCTTGAAGCAGTCTCAGGTAATTAAATAATATAGATGCATATTTTTTCTTGACCTGGTAACAAGGAAAACAGGACAGAAACACTGACCACTGCCTACAGTAGCAGGTAGGCTCAAGGCAGTCCAAAGCCTTTTGTCCCCCATTCAACACATTATATCCAAACAGAGATATATTTGGCATTTCTGCTCACGGGAACCAATCCATTCCTAAAACCTTTGGCTGAGCCAGCTGAGGAATTCAGGAAAGAGGCATTCTATACAGAATTACTTAATTGTTATTCTGCAGAGGCATTAAAGGAAAGTCTGGCGGAAGTTCCTTCCAGCACCTTTTGCATACCCCCCATTGTACATTCAGGATGTCTTTATAATCTTTCATGGATGTCAAAGGGCTTTAAATAATTTTCTCTGCTGTTTCCAATCTTCCATTTCACATCTTTTTCTTTCTCCCCTCCTTCTCAGCTGTTTAAATGCTTGTTATTCAAAAACTGTTAAATGTCACTCCTCTGCAGTGCAAAATATTGGGTTACAATAAAGCTCCCTTAATGCTGGAAAGATTTTGATTTTGGATTGTAAAGATTCTCTCTAACACAATTTTTCCCCCTCATCAGATTAGTTCACCACCAGAGACAGCTGCTCACTAGAGTACACATGCCTTTGGTACATCCAATTTCAAACCACTCCAAGATTTCATTAATAAACATTCTCAGGCTGCTGTTTGATATGCTCAGCCACGTTCCTATATCCAGTCTACGAGGTGATGATTAAAAAACATCCAAGTGTCTGTTTTTAACAAATGCATTAAGAATGCGATTTTCCTTTGCTTTAAATACTATACAAGGTAGTTTCTCCTAAGACCACATAAAACAGGATATGCAAGAATGGAGCCCTTTGTACACTGTTACCACTTCCGCAGGGGTTCATAACCTTCTAAGGTTCTTTTCTCAGAGTCTCGCCCTTCGATGATAAGCACCTGGAAAATTCTTTGGTATAGAGTGGAATTTTTACAAGAGGTTTTGTGTTTTAAACTCTTCCGGTAAGGAAAAAAAAAATTGTACACAAAAGAATTTGCCCTGTGCTATCAATTAATAGAAAGGCCTGTTCTGAATGTAACACGACAGCAGACATATCAAGGCCACAGCCCATTGCTCAAAAAGCAGGGCTATCATATTGTCAAAGGTTGTGTAAAACACAAAAGAACGGACATCACGTCATCATTTACCACCACTGGCAATGTTCAAGCTAGTTCTACCATCTGTCTATATCGTCCACCAAACTCCACAAGTTTGTTGGTGCTTTTTTCACCCCTTTTTTTAAAATACTAATTCTTTCCCCAATACCTACCGAAAAATACTTAATGCAACTAAAATGCATCTACAAAGGATATTCACAGAACTTTGTATTAGATTGAAAATGAAGATAATCCAGGATGCATCCGTAAAATGATGCAGGGGATCACTCAACCCTCTTTAACCCATATGGACTGTCCAACATTGAGGGTTGGATATAACAGACCTTTATCATAGAATCATAGA
>NW_010226115.1:0-5091 GCF_000690775.1 Eurypyga helias
TCCCTCCTTAAGGAAGATGCGAAAGGGTTTAGACACAGTACTGACCCCTGTCTAGACCACTGGCTACTGACCTAGATGTCATACAACTGATCATAATCCTATGAGCACAGCTGTTCAGCTTGTTTTCAATCCACCTTACTGCTCATGTAGCTCATATATCAAGAGCTTGTCTATGAGACTATAATGACAGTGTCAAAGGCTTTACTGAAGTTGAGGTTGATAATATCCAGTGCTCTCTCCTTGTCTACCAGGCCAGTCCCTTCATCATAGAATTTTAATCAGATTAGTCAAGCATCACTTCTCATTGGTGAAACTACGTTGACTATTTCTGGTCACCTTTTTGTGATTCACATGCCTGAAAATGGTTTCCAGGATCCATTGTTCCAACATCTTCCCAAGGTTAAAGGTTTGGATTGTGGTTCCCTGGATCCTCCTTTTAACTTTTTTTGAAGTCAGAAATGACATCTGCCTTCCTCCAGCTTTCAAGTACCTCTTCCAGTAACCATGACTGTTCAAAGATTATTAAGAGTGGTTTCACAATGAGATCAGCCAGCTCCCTCAACACTAGTGGATGCATCCCATCAGGGTGCATGAAATTCTGTATATCCAGTTTGCTTAAATTTTCTTTCATGGTTTCACCCCAGCCAGCAACTGAGCACCACACAGGTGCTGACTCACTCCCCCCACAGTGGGATGGGGGAGAGAATCAGAAGAGTAAATGTGAGAAAATTCTTTGGTTTAGATTAACAACAGTTTAATAAGTGAAACAAAAGTCCAGAATGCAAGCAAAGGAAAACAAGAAATTAATTCAAAATTTCTTATCAGCAGGGAGGTGTTCAGCTGTCTCCAGTAGAGCAGGGCTCCATCACGCATACTGATGATGATTACTTGGGGAAGACAAACACCATCACTCCAAATATCCCCACCTTTCATCTTCTTTCCCCAGTTTTATATGCTGAATATGAAGTTGTATTGGTGGGGTGGGGTGAGAAGCAGAAAAGACTTTGATTCTGTGTAAGCACTGCTCAGCAGTAACTAAAACAGACCTGTATTATCAACACTGTTTTCAGCACAAATACAAAACATGGCCCCATACTAGATACTCTGAAAAATAATAACTCTATCCCAGCCCAAACCCAGTGCATATTCCCTGACATGATCCTCCTCCACCAAGACTGCATCTTAAAATTATAGTCATAGAATGGTTTGTGTTGGAAGGAACCTTTAAACATCATCTAGTCATCAGTGCAAAGAGCAGGTATATCTCTAACTAGACCAGGTTGCTCAGACCCTCATCCAAGCTGATTTAATGTTTCTAAGGATGGGTTATCTACCACCTCTCCAAGCCACCTATGCCAGTGTTTCACTACCCTCATTACAAAAAATTTCTTCCTTATATCTAGTCTGAATCTACTCACTTTTACTTTAAAACCATTACCTCTTGTCCTACTGTTTCCTGGGGGGAATCCTGTTAATAAGGACTATCAGATGCTTCAAAATTACCAATCTAAAACTATTGCTATATTAAGTCTGCATTCCTTGATTTTAATTTTAGCCTTTTTTTTATTTATGAAAGGGATTTACCTGAATGATGATCATATCCAATCTAGACATCCTGGGAAATGTTTATTGTCATTGGAGAGAAACAGCCATTCTTAGAGAAGAGTTCCATTAAATCCCACATCTGAAGTGCAGGTTTATGATTCTAGATAATGAAAAAAGCATTAGGGGAGAATAAGCTATGCATACTGGTGATGAGGAGAACTTGTATGGTAAGTGCTATGGAACTTTAATGTATAGAGTTCTAATATATCCCATGGTGTATATGAGCCTGCCTGTGTGCACACACAGTAGGTTCAGTCATTAAATCACTGTGTGGTTGAAACTCTTTACCTAGTTATCTGCATAGGTGAGATAATGGGTCAGTTTGAAATATTGGAGAGCCTGAGACACGTTGATTGATTTAATTCCTAACCTTCTTCATAATTAATTATTAGATTAATTGTTACAGGAGCTTTCTAAGTGGGAATTTCAGACTGTTTCGGATATTTCCCTGGGCAGCTCCTGCTGTACGTAGACTAATCTATATGCTCAAATGTGTTAATTAACATCCTGTATGGTTAATCTGGCCATTGCAGAGACTCCCCAGGCTCACAGAATTGACCTCCATACAAAGATAACACTCTTTTTGGGACAAGAGTATAAGATTTCAGGGATAAGAATCTTCAAGGACAGAAGAAACTGTCCCTGAAAATGCAAATATGATTCTGCTAGACAGTCCTGTAGGTAGTTAAGATAGTAAGAAGATATTTTATATATAATTTAAACTAATATATAGCAATAAATCATGCATGTGCTGGACTGGTGTCAGGATCATGGACAAGCTAGGTAGCATAATTCAGCAGAACAGTAGTTTTGGGAGTCTAAGCTGAGCCAGCTGCAGATGCTGTTGTGAAGACCTCTGTCTGGTGTGACATCCAGGCAGTAACCAACCACCTAGTTCAAAAGATGTGATTACCTACACAAGCATTACCCTATGCCAAGACTGCAAGTTTTAAGCATTGTTGAGATGAATCCCATGGTCCTAGTAGATCAGGCCAGAGGTTTTTAAGATTGGTAATTGAGTTAGGGACTTACGGCAGCAACAAAGCATCCATTACACTGCCTAAACCACAGGAAACTGAATAGCCAGAAATTCTCTGAAGGATGTCTTCTCAAATACATAGTCATCAGTCCTGGGTATGACTGTGTGACATCTACTAATCTGGAAAGTCTAACTATTATAAACATAATTGCATTACTGCTTTTCTTGAAGGAGAGTAAGAAACAAGTTTATGAGAGCTGAATTCTGAGAAACTGAGATAGCTACCATATGATGTTCTTCTAGTCCATCTTGTGCATTAGATCACTGGTAAAACCCAAGGACTGAAAGCAATTTATTCAGAACACTATATCATAAGGACTGTTACATCAGTGACTCCAAATCTGGACTGCCAACCCTTTCCTGCAGCTAAATCAAGTGATGAAAGTTTTAGAAGAATCTGAGTAAACAGGCAAATTTCAGAGAACTCAGAATGATTGACCTTTAAACAGAAAGGAGTTCTCAGTCATAACAAGAGGAAAGCTAATGTCCTATATAATTCTGAATTATTATTAACAGAAAGGCATTTGTACATACGGCAAGACTAGCAGAGCTCAATAAAGTGCTACTAAAAAATTTTGGCTTATATATCTTGGTAGCCCCTGGAGATTTACCTTCCACATTAAGTTCTGACCCAAAATGTATCTCTTATTTTAAAGGAAACTGCAATGATAACTGCTTTAGAGAATTACTTCTGTTTAGTATTTTTATGTAGTATGATCCACAATGGTCTTCATGGGCTATGGGGCATTGCAAATGGCACAAGGTTTTGCTTGAAATGTTCATCAATAGCTTGCTTCTCCCAGTAGCAGATGGTTTCATGTAGAGATTGTACCAGAGAAGCTCAACGGGATGAAGCAGCGAAGTTTACCCATCAGAAATAATTAAAAAAACTTGATCTTAAAGGCATACAAATAGAGTAAAACCCAGTGATATGCAAATTGCTCTAGTTATTTGGTAAAGTGAATAACAATGCCACAGACATTAAAAAAGCATCTTACTGAGATAGTTTATACCTGTGTTTAGAAACACCACTCATAATATATTTAACATCACTTCCAATAAAGGATGTAAACCTTTGATACACATATAAGTTTTTCTGTTTGTGCCTAGATCAAATATCATACTTGTAAGAGACTCTTTACTGGTTCCTTCCCATCTTCTCAAATTTCTGAGTAAAGCAAGGTATGTATGAGAGAACCAGGAGGTAGGGTATACAGTGGTTTACCCCAGTATACTGAAGTTGACAGTTATAACATGAATGAAGACCACAACCAGTTACAGGAATTTTGAAAAGCTGAGTTTACTGCAGCAATAATGGATGCACCACAAAACAGCACCAGTTAAATATGATCTTCGTTAAATGCCTTGCATGTTTGTTCAGTTAAGAGGCTGGTGTCATCGAACAGGATCAAAACTATCTAGACTGTTAAGCAGGGAACTACTTAAAGGCACTTTCTGCACAGACCCCTCTGGACCTAGTCATCCGAGGAAAGGTGGAGAAAACACTGGGGAATATTAACTCTACTTTCAAAATCCTCCCAGAGCACTGCAAAATTTCATGTTGTCGAAAACTTTCTAATAAGGACAGTAAGTAATGAACTTCCAGGAAAATAAATACGAAATGAACATTTTTCTTTAAAAACATGACAGCTAAAAGCAGCAAGTGGGCTACCTTTTGTATTTTTAGGAAAACTTAAGAAGTGAGAGAAAAGTAATCACCCTGTTTGCCTTGTCTGTGTTAAAACTAAACATGCCACAGCTTTAGGTGGTCTCAGAGTCACACTACCGATTATGTTCGAGGGTGTCATATGCCTTTATTGCTACATTTGTTGCACTCTGCTAAAAAGTATTGTGTCTTTTTTCTAATAACTTTATTGTAATTAAGTGACACTCAGTGAGAAATGTTAAATTCTAGAACTTGAATCCTCCTTCCAGGGCTTTATAAACATAGTTTATTTAATTATTTCCCAGGATACAAAAAAGGCCTTCAGACAACATGGAAGTGGCTGTCCCTTACTGCCTGAAACATTAGACTTCAGTTTGTTTGATAGTTATGTTTTATTCTTGTGTTCTTTTTATTACCCTGATTATGTGATTGCTCTATGCATATAAAAATTAAGTTCTGGGATCTTTGCATGTAAGCATGCAGACAAGTAATTTTTCATGTAAACAGGTAGCTAGTAGCTGAATGGATTTCACTGCTGGACTTGGGTACTTGCACTGACGGTTTTACAGGAAAGACATCTTTCAGAAGGTTCATAATTTACAGCATTGAGGGATTTAGGTCCCTCTCTTGCACAAATCCTAACTGAAGTTACAGATTTAACTAACTTTGGGAATCTGAGCCTAAACCTTCATGAATGGCAGTGGTTAATCTGTATCCTGAATATTTTATGCTGCATAGTTTAAACACTGGCTATTGAATGCAAGGTCCTGCACCTGGGTTG